>NW_015150965.1:247984-264346 GCF_000732505.1 Cyprinodon variegatus | reverse complement strand
AGAATTACGCCCAGGAGCAAATGGATAAAAAAAGACCGGAGGGAAAAAAAAACATGAGTCAATTCTCTTGCGGACGTGTCGATGCATCGAATCGTCAGCTGTTGGATCGATGCATCGATACAAAACGATTATTATTTACACCCCTATTGCACATCATAATATTTGCGCAGCAATCCTTATAGATCATCTGCAGATGCCCAGTTATTGCATCTACTAAGAAAAAAATTGCATGTGTAATTTAGTGCCTCTTATTCAGAATCTTTAAAGGTCAGTCCCTAAGAGGTGCATAATTATCAAATGGAAAAAATTATAAATATAGTTTATAAAAAACATATTTTGATTTACGAAGCAGAACTAAAATTAGTCATCTAATATCTAACTGAAGTACTTGGTAAAAATATTTGATGAAAATATAATTCACATAATGATTAATTGTTCGAGTATCCAGTTTGATTCACTTTGTGAAAATGATATAGGCCAACTCCATTAATGCTAATTCTGAATAACTTTTTAAAACAAAGATTATTATTACAAAATAAAGACTTCAAGCTGAAAAAAAAAACATTTCCATTATTGTATGTTAAGTAGTTCTTGAAACCAATGCTTACTGTTGATAAATAAACAAAGTACTTCTACTGACAATGCATACCGTCTCCATGACATCGGCCTTGATGAGCACCATAGTGTCTGAATGTGCTTATGTAAACAAAGCCAAGCTGATCACTGTGTGTTGATAAGCTTCCAAGCTATTTTTGTTTTTTTTTATAAGGCTCCCATCTAATGCCATGGACTCTACAAAGTATGAACATTTACTTATAATTGTAGCATTAGGCCATTTTCTCATATTATCCTCTCAGTTCAATATCGTATAAGAGTGAGGAATTGATCAAACACCTTTTTTTAATGAGAAATAAATAAGAATGTACCCATTTTAGAGCCATTGCCATGCAGTGTTAATAAATGCTGACCTGTGCAACCATAAAGTTGCAGAATTAGCTTGGTGTCAGAAGTAAACAGGAAATAAAACTTGTTTATTCTCTATAACACTCTCAGCTCTGATTGAACTTTAGTTTTTTTTACGTGAGTGTGAAGATGTGCAGTTGGATGAAACAAAACCTTTGCTCCCGTAGCTGCAGAAGAAGGTCTCCCCATCGGGAACTGAGTCAGGGAGTTAAAACTAATACATAGCTGCTATTAACTTAATGCATTTGGTTGGGTAGGGCACTGTGTATAAACGGCTTACTATAAATTGTTAGTTGGTTACATGACTCTTGGGGTTTCCCCAAAACTCTAGGCTGCTAATAAAATGATGATCATGATCTTTGATCGACAGGTGGTCCAGGTTCTAAGAGCAGTGGACAAGGATCAGGGAGGACAGGAAACCCCGATTCACTTCAGCATCCCTCCTGAATCCAGCTCATCTCTCAACCTCACCATCAGAGAATCCGGAGGTTACCCCTGCAGCCATTGTTTTATATTTCATGCGGAAACTTGACACCATTTGATTGCAACAGAAGTGGTCCGTGCTTGTTATGCAGTGACATGCTTGATGTGTTGTCCCATTATCAGGTGTGACAGCCAGCCTGGTGCTGCAGTCAGCCTTGGAGCCCCTCCCTGGCTTCTCTTCCTCTCTACTCACCCTCTACGTGCCAGTCGTGCTGCGTGACGGGGCCTCGGGTTTGACCAACACTGGCACAGTCACCGTGACCATTTGTCCGTGTCTGCAAGGAGGCATGCAGACTGAGAACAGGGGCAGACAGAGGGACCCGAGATGGGAGAGGAAGGTAGTTTGCCTCCCCGCGCCGTCGGCCTCGCCGTCTCTCATCTTCAGTTTGGTCACATTGCTCGCCATGCTGGCCTGTGTCACCACTCTGCTGGGTAAGTTCAGCTATTTGTGTGACATTTCTGGAAAACTCCTAGTATGTTTTTAGTGACTTTTTGAAAGACGCCAAGAGGTTGTGTCAGGCTGCTTCTGGAACATCAGTGGAGTATGTGGGTATGTCTGTTCTTTGCCCTTTAGTGGTGTGTGCTCTCTCGCTGTCATTGCGCCATCAGAAGCGAGACTCCCACTCACCCTTTGAGGAGGATGATGTCAGGGAAAACATCATATCCTACGATGATGAGGGGGGAGGGGAAGCAGACACTGCAGCCTTTGACATCACAGCTTTGCAGAGCATGCACAGAATACAGCACATGCACAGCAACGGGAACATGTGAGTCATTCCCAAAGATAAAAACAAACTTCATACATGGTGGCATGTGGATGTTTGTGTGCATTATTTCATGACTTTGATCTCTTGGCACAGATGGTACACCCAGCAGAATCTGCCCAGAGCCAGGACGTACAGCTGGAGCCGTCACCCGCACCCTTCACTGGGCCCCCAGCAGAGGCCAGGCTCTGCCCCGCTCTACGGACGCCTCTGCTACGGCATCCACACGCTGCCTGTTCTCAGAGATTATCCGGTCGGGCCACTGGAGGCGGGCCTTCAGCTAGATCAGCTGACCCAGGGGCTCACAGGGGGTCACGCTGGCAATCCCCTTCTCATCCCAAACCAAAGCACCTTTGAGCCTCTGCTGCGCTCTCCTGAGATGAGCCTTGGCGGTTTCGAAGCAGAGCATATGCTGGCAAAGAGCACAATCGCGGACAGAAATGAAAGCAGTGAAGCGAACGCAGCTGCCGCCAAAGGGGATGAAGAGCAGGCCAAGGTCAGAAAACACTGCAGAACAAAACAGTTACTCATAGCTTTCTGTTTATGTGACGTTTTCTTTTCTCTAAACAACTTCCACAACTGTTAAACCTAAAAGCAAAGAAATCTGGTTTTCTATGAAAAATGTCTAAGCTGTTATTACCTGCATTATATGGCTCCATCTGCATCTTTCTGTAGTCTAAATCAAGATTATTTGCAAACTAACAATTAGGCGGACCATGGCATGAAACAGCTTACAAGAAACACAAGAAAGGAAGGTTAGAATTGGTGCAATAACAAAAAACCGGGGTGGGAAACAGGGACTATCTGCGTAGCAGCTTAGTAATAAAGCAACGGAGTATGAAAAATAATAATATTGCCTAACTGACTATAAAATCAATACTCTGTGTGTTTTCAACACAGAACAATTAGTGAAACTGCCTCTAAACTACTTTTCTACATAAATAAAAATCAGCCTCTCTCTTATAATCAAAGCAAACATGGAAAAGTTTATAAAATAATTTTCGCATAAACCATAGCAGCTTTTTTTAGATTAGACAATGAAATTTGTTCACTCTGTCAAGCTTTATTCTCCAGGACAAACTAATCTAATCAGACGAGTGGATTTGATGCAGCTAAGATATTAACTGCTTGTAACCTTTTCAGGAAACCGTTGCAGTAAATCATGAACTACCTCTTATCAAATCAATCTTTTACCATCAGATCAATACGCATTATCTATGTCAGGTATAAAGACATTTTCACTCCAACAAAGATGGGGAAAAAGTTTTCAGAGCCTTGTTTTTTTACAGTAAAAAAAGGAAAGGACATTTTTTTGTTAATTTTAACAAAATTCCCGTGTATTAAACCTAAAAGTCATTTTGAGAAATCATGTTGAAGTATATTTATATATTCTCTACCTATTAAGTTTATTAGAGTTTCTGTGAGCTTCTAATTAGAAATCTGAATTTATTTTTCCTCCAAGCGACGTGAGAAGTATTGTAGGGCCTGTAAACCTACTGTAGCAGTATAAACTAAGTTTATGTTCATTCACATGTGAATAATAATTTAAGTTCATATTTCTTATGTTGATTTAGACTCATGCTTTAGAGAGAAAGGGGCTATTTACAGATAATCCACAAGATTAAAAGTTAAATTTTAGAAATACCAATGTGCAGGCATTTCTAATATTATAGACTACACTAAGGCACTCCAGCAAATTTGCACTTTTAATTGCTCATTAGACGGTTAAGTGGGGTTGAGGGGGTGCGCTGGCAGCGACAGTGAATCAAGAAATTGGACTAGAGCCAAACAGTTTTTTGACCTCATTCATATAACTCCTCAGATTTCTTTCATTTTTTGTTATGGTAACAATATTTTATCCCTGTAATTTTTTTGGATTCAGTGTTGAATCCTGACCAAGATGATCCAGTTTGGAGTTTATTTTTTTTGCCATCTAGGGAATTACAGAGGGGAAAAGGAGAGCATTAGGTTTATAGATATACTTCATTAATTAGGAATCAATAACTAAAAGGCCAACAACTGTTATATGCCATCTAAATGCTAACTGGAAAAATTTGGGAGGCATGCCAAAAAAAAAAAATGTTTTTCTGTCCAACAATGATGTCAAGTGTCCTAAATAACAAAGCTATAACTCAAACAATGTGGTTCAGTCAGATTAATGCTAGCCAAAAATAGTTTGAGAAGGAATATATTCATATATATATTATGTATCCATTGTTCAGACATCTTATCAAATTTGTAAAAACACATACTGCTCCACAGGATGGAGGCATTAGAAAGATCAAATACAAACAATGACGGAAACATTGATGGAGCTGGTTGTAATTTTGTCCCACAAAGACATTGGATGCAAAAGAAAACTCTGAGATGAGGATTAAGACCTAAAGTGTGAATATAGTTACGTCCTAAGCTCACGACTTCCTTTATGAGGGTTTTTCCCTCATTAGCCACAGTAACACGCACTCATAGCGGACTAACTCTGAGACTGGCACAGACTCATTATGACCATAGATAGATAGCATTTATTGTCACTGAACAGAATTCAACGAAATTTGTTGACCATAGCTCTAAAACCATGAAGAAAAGCACACGGATAGACAAAATGCAACTTTTTATCAAGTTTCTGTTTATGCCGGCCTGGATTCCACAACACACAGCTCAACTGCAAAAGATGCATAGCAGATGAAAGCCAAAAACACGCTGAATTTACTCATTTTAAACTTATTTGCATTGCTTTAAAACAGTAGGGGTCTGCCTGTTAATTTTTTTATTTTTTTTTTCAAAAACATGCATAACTTTTCAACCAGACTGGCTACAGATGTCACTGAGATGTTGTTGCCATTGTGTTTTAGTTTGTTTATTTCCTTTTTTGGCAAGAGTAAAGGTACATTCACAGCAAATGAGGTTTTCGTAGCAAGAGCGGTAGATTTACATAATGTCCCTATGGAAACTGCAGTGAGGGCAGTCAGCGTAACAGAACTGTGGTGTTGTCAAGTTGATGTTAAAAATGTGAACTTCTCTGTAATATCTTGCGATATTACAGAGAAGTTCAGATATTACAGATGAAGAAGTGCAGCCAAAGCAAAGCTTTTTTCAGTTAAAATGGAATAGAGAGGAAATAATGTTAAAGGAAGAAATAAGGAATGTTTTGAAGAGGTTTTCAGGTGGCTTTTAAAAAGCCAATCCTCACTTACCTCCAGCACAGGCCCCCGCCAGCTGCTGCCATTCCGGTGCTCTCTGCCTAGATACATGGAAGACACATTAATCTAACTGTCATCCAGGCACAGCTTTGGATGACCCAAAGTGGACTACTTTTTCACTGTTTCCGGGGTTTTTCCAACAATCCATGGTCTTCCTTATCCGATTCAATAGTTGTGCTTCGGGAATAATTTAGTAGCAATCTGTAATGTTACGTTTCACCTGTGCTTTTATTCTGATGTGCGATGGTGAGATTTTGACAGGAAATGCTATGGGGTTGCCAGTGGTAACGACAAATCCAAATGGGATCTGTCTGAAACAATAGTAGCACAAATGATAATTTTAACTGCATAATCCTGCAATAACGAAGCTCTAACCTTTCAGTCTATTTGACACTTTTTTTACATTGGTGGGATGTCAGCTTCACAGAACTCAAGCTCCTTCTATTTGATGGCACAGTCCTCCCTGAAGCCATTGTGCATCTGAAATGCACAATAATGAACTCCCCTCAGTGCTTGAGGAGTTACTGCAGATACGTGTCTGTTCTTTGGTTTGAATGCACCTTAACATCACTTTTTATGTATTGTTTTCTTTTTTTGGCCAAAATGTATTTTTGGGCAATTTAAACCTCATTTGCTCAGTTCCAGAAAAACTTTGTCTCAAAAGTCACATCGAAATCATTCTGCAGGATCTTTCTGCTAGATCAGTATTTCCCAACCTTTTTGACTTGTGTAACCCCATTGAGATAAATATTTATTTACTTTTTGGTGTTTTTTTGAAGGGTATGGCAGTCTGACCTTAATTGTTTCTTTGTACATGTCTAAAGGGATACACGCCCATGGAGGTAGTTTAAAGTTGATTTTTCGTAGAAAAACTAAAGCGATAAACACAAATCTGACATCTTTTAAATAAATCTTTGACCAGTGTTGTTTTTGACGGCCATCTTAAATTTAGTCTTAGTCTGAACTGTTATTAGTTTTAGTCACAGTTTAGTCATAACTATAAGTGATGCTTTTAGTCAGTTTTGGTCGACTAAAACTTAAAAAGGTTTAAGTCTAGTTTTAGTTAGTTTTATGTTGCAAATAAATGTCACTGTTGCAATTTCGAATAACAACCAGATTCTCTACCAGACTGGCATCTCTAGCCTAGATACTACAATAGCTGGATATAGAATGCTGCCGTGCAGTTCATCATTGCTGTTGGGCAGAAAATTTTGATTTATAGAATTCAAATAAACTTTTTTTATGATTTATTGCCCTACTTTATAAAAAGTGTCTCAAAAAAGCTGTGAAAATAGCAGATCTAGTTCAACACATCATAAATGGTTAATATAGCAGACAGACAGGCTAAAGAAGTGTACAATAGAGGAATGGTTTTAGATAGTGATGTTATGAGATGAGCCGAGGCTTCGAGGCGTGTGTCGAGTAATGGAGGGGGCGTTTCCCCGAAGCGCGTGTCGAGGCGTGATTCATTTAGATGGGGGGCCAAAATTGATGACGTCCGAGGCCTCGCTACCGTGATACCACGTGACCGCTTCGGGAAGCGGTTCAGAATGCGCAAGAATTTTGAAAGGCATCTAAACAGCCTCAGTGTTCAGTCAAGATGTGGGAGTTTGGAGGAGAGCTGCTCTCAGCTGGATAAAGTTTGGATAGATTCTAATAATAGATTGGTTGTTTTTCCAACCAATCTAGTTGCTAATTTGGTTGGAATAAACAATGTAATTATCATAATTTGAGCAAACCACCGGACAAAGCCTGCGTTAACACGTCAGTGTTGAGAAGTATTTTCTCCTGGGTGGAATTAGCTACATAGGTGGCGTCAGCTGTAAGAGTCAGGCTAACCACTCTAGAGGTTGATGGTTCAAGTCCTGTCTTTGACTTTTGAAAATTTCGATTACACTTAATTATTTTGGCTGGTGAGATTAATTTGCATTGTTTTGCCCGAGTAAAAATATAGATTGGGTAAATTAGGTTGGTTTAGTCAAAAGATTGGTTGAACACAACTTCCAACCTGATTAAAACCAAAAAACGTGGAAAAACTATAATGTTTGAATAAAAATGACCAACACCTTTCATTTTGCTCATCATTACCCAAATTGCACAAACACTGTCACTGTCTGCTTGAGTTTATTTCACTAAAATGGCAGAAAAACGGTGCACCTTAAATTATTGTTCTAAGAAATTTTACACTTAAAAAAACTTACAAAAGATTTTATTATACACACCAACCATTAATAATTTCAAGGGAACTTAAAAGGGGAAAAAAAGAAAAACAGTTGCAAAAAAAAAAAAATCACTGATTTTATTACAAACTGNTTCATTACTAAAAAAAAGCAAAGACCATAAACATTCTTCTTTCTACTTTGGCAGTTTTGGCTTTATTTCTGAGAATTTCCCCCTTTGTTACTGTCACAGTGGAGGGGTGGAGGTTTGACAGGAGACAAAAGCTTGAGGTGGTTACTTGAACGTTTTAATGACAAAAGTTTATCAGAAGCAAAAACATAAATTCACAAAAATCAAAAGTGCTCAAAACCAAGAATACTTACAACAAGAAGGGGACAAAGTAATGACGAAAATCCAGCCAAGAGTAACTCAGCAAGATGAGAATAAATGGGAGAAAGAAGCATAGACCTGGCTAATTAGCAGATTGGGAGCAGGTGTGAACAGAGGAGGCAAGAAGGGAGCTAGAGAAAAGGAGACTGACACAAGAGGGCAAACAGGAAATACCTAAGAACTCAAATACAATCAAAAATACTTAGAACACAAGAATCAAAATAAGACCAATGAAAACTCAAAATAAAACTTGAACAAAACCATGAGAGTTTCCACTGCTCAGGGGTCAAAGTAGATTTTAATTCTCAGGGTTTTGATATAAAAAATACAGACAGAACCTACATAATTGGCTTGTGATGACATGGTAATCCAGACCTAAATTAAATGAATATACTAACTAAAATGTTGACATAATTAAAGGAAACAGAGAAAATACTGTAATGATCTACAAGGAAACATTTAGATTAGAGATTAGATAAGCTTTATTGATCTCCCAGCGGAGAAATTCACTGGTCACATATTGGCATAGTACTTAAAGAAGGTGCAAACAAGGAGGAAAAGGTGCATTAGGAATAAAAATAAATAAAAATAAATAAAAAAATAAAAATAAGAAATAAAAAAAATCAAAAATACAAGGGAGTAACACAGAGATTTGAGGTGACATATGTACAATCAGGATGGCTTATATACAATATATTTGCATCATATTTAAATAGATAGAGACGAGAACAATGAGAGAGAAATCTTCAAAGATCTATGTACCTTTTCACCTGACTTTTTATTCAGAAATAATCAGAATTAAATGAAATATTGTATTTGGATATAACTTAGGGATTCCTTTTGGTGAGCTGGATAAAATAAAATCTTCATAGTTAGACAAAGGGTTTTTTTACGCTTGGCAGAGGATGATCAGCCACATAGTTTATTAAGTAGCGATGAAAGATCCATACTGCATACAGCATACTTATGATAAAAACATTCCATGATGAGAAAATCGCTGCATTAAATTATATTTTCATTATCAGAAAAGTTAGATCCTTACAGCTAATGCTAACCGTCTTGCTAATTACCAGAGTTTCTACAAACATTTCTGGTTAATTTGTTTTCCTCACCTTCCAGCCTAGAAAACAGAAGAGTTCCTGCCAATTGTGTTTTAAGCTTTTTTTTTTTTTTTACTTTTTTATCCAGATTTTCCAGTGCAGATCACATAACATACATCTTACAGATAGTACATTTTACAGATTACATTTATAGATTCACATGTTATGTTTCAGAGAATGTTTTGTGTGTCCAAGGTTTTAAAGAGACAGATAATAATACTAATACAGTAAAGATGAAAAAAAAAAACATAAGCAGGAAACGCCCATTTATCAAATGTAATTTCCATCAGATGTGGTTCGAAATGAATGTTTGAATTGGAGACCATTTTTCTAAGAAGATGTCACTTTTCATCTGAAGAGGCCGGCACAGCCCTCAAAGTGCCACAAGCGCACCCTCTCAGCTGCTCATAAAATCTGGCTGCTGATGGTAAAGTCCACATGCAATGTTTGGCTCTGTAACCAATGAAATTACCTGTAAGCATGGCTAATTTCAGTATGCTGACCCTGCTGGATCCCGGTTAGTAAAAGTCCCAAAGGCACGTCAAAGACTGTTAGACAATTAGATGGAAAGTTAGAAAAATGAAAAAATATTTGCTTTAAAATGTTTTGCGGCCATCGAAATGCTTAAGTTTGATTTGAGGGGTAAAATTGTTGTGTAAAAGCAATAAGCACAATTTGGAATAATTGGGCACATTTTGGACAAGTTTGTAGACGCTGATGACTCCCGAAGTTAAAGGAATAGTACACCCAAAACATGATTAGCCTTCATTTTCTACTCACCCCCATGCTGAACAACACTCTGGAGTACTTTTTTGATATCTCAAATGCATCTGGAGATCTGGGAGGCTTCTTGCTGTGTGCTGACATTCAAATAATGGAGGTCTATGGCGCCCGAGGCAGAAAGGTCCATAAAAGTCCACAAAAAACGTGTCAATATTCCTCCATACTGCTCGTCCAATGTATTCCAAGTGTCCTGAGTGGGTAGCGTCCAGAATTTACTCGAAACGAAGTCATTTAGAATGTTTTTAGAGCATAAACAGTAGTGTATAGGATTTCCTAAAAGCGCGTTCAAGAGTCTAAGGAAACCGCGGCAGACCAAACCAGATGAAAGTGCGCATTCAGCGTCTGCTCTGCCGATAATGCAAGCGTAGAAGAAGAAATGTGCTGTTTACCTGTGCAAAGAAAGAAACAACGAAAGAAAAATGTCTGAGGACTTCAGTGTTGAAGGAAGAGCATGAGTTCTTTGCCGAGCTGTTTGAACTGATGCAGTTTACGCTGTGTTTTAGTCACACCATCCATTTATGTTTTCAGAAATTAGAAGGTGTTAGCTTTCAAATGATGTATTACAGATGTAATTTGGGCTTAGAGTTCCTAGGTTATTTGCTTTTCTATTTGGGTATGCAAAAAGGGGAGGATTACTTAATTAAGGGAGTGTTTTATACAACCTGAAGGATGAGCAGATGAGAAAAGACTAGATATTTGGAGCCAAAACTCCAAAGGATCCAGAGATTGAATGGGTTCAGATGAGGAATGAGTAAAGTTTTACTTTAAGTAAATGCTATAGAAAAAACAAGAGTACCTTACTGCAGAGCAGGATGTCACCATTTTAACAATCAATGCCAGAGGTCCACAGTGGAAGTTCCTATCAGCAAGAATTTAATGAAGTCGTATTAAATCCACTTACCCTAGGTTTAGGTTTCTCATCCAAATATGTTAGGTTCAGTGTAAGCCCTAAGGAACGGGGGAAAGCAGTAGGTGTTAAATTAGGTGAAGGTATTAAGTGCACGGACCTTAGGTTTAGTTTTCCTCCAGAATTTTTTTTTATTTTTTTTTTATGTTTGACAGATTTTTATTGTAAAACATATATAGACAATCAAGTAAACAAAAACAATGACTGGATACCTTGGCAAACAGCAGCCAGGGGTCATTTGTGTATAAAAGCCTGAAATGTTAGTATAAATTAAAATGAAATACAAAAAAAAATGCAGAAAAGATTTATGTAAAAATTCAGCTGAACTATCCAGCTTCCAGTGTGCAATTTCTCTATAGATGGTTAAAATGCTGGGACCTTGGCTCTGCAGTGGGGAGTCTATTGGGAAAAGACTAAGGGCTGTTCTGTTGGACAAAGCAGGGGCGAAAAGAGAAATGCTAAGATGGATTTTATTTCAAACAGTCATTTACTAACATAGATTTTTCTTTTCCTCTTTTCAGTTCAGATGTTCCTAAATTTGGATTAAAAAAAATGTGAGGTAGATTAAGATTTAAGGCTTTATTTTATATCTTTACCAGAAGTCTCAATAAATAACATTAGTACTGCATAAAGAATACTTTGGACTGATTAAAATTCATGGACCTGAGCCACTTTAAAACTTTACGTTAATGCAAGAGTCGTATTTCCATGCCTATCTTTACTTGCCTTTGGATGTCGATGGCGCCATAATCAATCATTTGCATATAGGAGCCTTGTTTATTGCTTGATATGGCAATAAAAACAACAGCCGGGGCAGAAGCACTTCACCAGCCGTTACACTGAGGCTCTCGTTGGAGAAAGTGAGAGAATAAAGTAGGTTTTATTAGGTGGCCTCAGCTGTGAAATCCCAGACAGACGAATGGAAACTACACGCCTGTGGCCACAGTATATAAAAAAACACAATATCACCGTTCTCACGCATGGCTTCAACTATTCATAGCATATTAGAAATAAAATGTAAATAGATTTAGAAAGAAGAATTAATAGCCTTATAAGAAATTTCACCAACTCAATTAGTTATAACTGTATTGTATATGGAAGCCTGTAGTGTGAGCGCATCATATAAAAAATTATACAGTTAATAAGAAATGCAGAGTCTGTGAAATTAGCTGTTTTATATTATGGTAAATTCTGTCGCTACATATTTTTCATTTTAACTCTCACATCTCAAGCTTGAATGCTCTAAAAAATGTGTGTACATGATTCAGTTTATATTAGATAGGCGACGTTGTCACAACACATTTGTCTGCGTCACATAGAAATGCCAGATTATGAGGTTGGTGCATAGGGAAAGGTTAAATCACATACCAGGCATAAAGAAATCCAAAAGGGGAGAGATAGAAAAGAAAATTATGCCAAGAGGTTTTGGTGGGATCAGTTGCCATCCAATCAAGTTCTAGCTCTGAATGTCCTGGAGCATAAGAGGACTGAGGCTGATATTACTCACTTTCATTCTATTCATCTACAGCTAAAAATTAATTTATTAAAAACTATATTTGAAGCAGAAATGTGAGGCCTGCTGAAAGGTATTGCATGTTCCTGTATTGTACAGTATGCAGTATTCACAGGGACCTTGTTTTGCATGAAATACTGCACTAAAGCAGCTTGGAATGATGATAATTAGCCTCTGGTTGTGTTAAAGTCTCATGGAAGCAAAGTTCACTCTGATAGTGACCTTCAGCTCCTCTGAATTGTTGGGTGGGATGTCTCTTATCATCTTCTTGACACCAGAGTTGCTCTGAGGGGTTTATGTCAAACCAAATTGCTGGCATATAAACCCCAGTTAGACTGTTATCAAATGGAACATTGAACAACAATCCACTTCTGACAGTGTTCCTGGTTCAAAACTTACTTGTAACCTTTGTTTCTGGGGTAGAACCGCTACTGCAGCCAAAGCTGTGCAAGACTGTTAAAATCCCCCAATAAGCTTCACTCTGCAAATGCTGTAGTTTCCTCTATTTGTTTTCTTTTCAGTCAAAATTCCATTGAGGGCGTTGTCACATGTTATGCATTTACAAATTCATATTCCAGCATCTTACTCTTAATTTGACATTAAGTCTTATTCAATTTTCTGTGTCTATTATTCTTTTTTTTTGGCTCAATTTGTTTGTAAACTCGACCCTTTTCTGTATTTACCATAAGAATACCAGGTTACTGATGGTATGATATTGTGTTTTCACTCAAAGAGTTAGCAATGAAATGATGGAGCCTAGCAAGACAGCATTTCCCTGCAGAGGTTTAAAAAGATAAAAGAAAAGCACAAAAAAAATTGGATGTCAAGAGGGATGAGATATGAGTTGGGCTCAGTAAACAATCACTGAAGCTATAGCTATAGCTGGCAAGGTGATGGATGTGTGAGTAAATGCTCCCAGCAGATGACGACGGTGTATAATAGTGTTTATGTCAGCTGACGCCCGGCGCAAAACTTTTATTCAGGCTGAAAAAGGACTAAGTAAACTCTATTCGGATCTTTAATGCAGAACGCTGAACAGACAGCTCCTCTAGCTGTGAACTTTTCAGGCTTATCTTTATTATTATTATTAATACATATCTGCAGAAAAAACTGCCCAATCTGCAGACTTCCCCATGACTGTGTAGGTTGTAGCAAATCCTCTCTGTTTTAATCTTTTTTTTAGTTCTCGTGTAATAATTAGGATTCAGTTAAATTTCTCATTTTCGTTGTATTAAAGCAAATATAATAAGCTCCTGGAATCTATCACTCTCTGTGTATTATACTTTATCTGTCACAATTTGGGAAATAAAACTAATTAAATATTTTTTTTTTATAATATTGGGATTTATTGAGATAAATTAAAGAAGTGAAAGTAGTTCCTCCTCATTACTCCATCCACTTCACGCTATGCACCAGCAAATATAATAACCAATACAGTATTGTGAGATTTGAACGCATCAGATTTCATCTTTGAATGAGTCTTCCTGCTATTGGACCCAGACTGCTTAATCTTCACATCCTGTTTAGGCGTGCTTCATTTTATGAATTAAGTTGTTAAAATAGTTTAAATTGTGTTGGATATTTAAATTCATGATGTTAATTAATAGATAATTTTGTCTCTTTTGGGAGTCCTTTTTTGTAAATTTTTTCATTTTCCTCTCTTTTTTTTATTCACAGATAAACCTAACAGGAAAAGAGTCGACAGCAGCAAACATCCCAGCGGATCTGACCTACGAGTCCTCCTGCCAGAGTCACACCAGCTTATCATCAAACCAGCAAGAGGGCCGACCGGGATCATCCCAGACTCAGATCAGCACTGGGGCCACCAGCACCACTGTGGATGACATTGATACTGATTCCTCTATTCCCTCCATTTCAGAGCAAAATTATTCAACCACCAGTCAGATCAGGAGTGCAAACTCCCCCGCCTGCATTAAAGGAGACACATATAGCATTGTGGGCTCGCTGAACCCAGGAGGGATGGGGGTGTGCATCAACGGGACTAATAGCAGTGGGCTGCAGCTGCTGAATATGGGAACACTGAAGGGGAAAGACAAGACTCCACAGAATCTGACCTCACCGGGGGGTCTGTTTGGCAACAACAAAGCCTCTATAACCGGAGCTCCAAACCCACAACCTCTTGGAATGGAAGAACTCCTCAGCATCCGCCTGGACCGGGTCACCTCTGATCTGTCACAGCCGCCCTACGACTCACTGCAGACTTATGAGTTTGAGGGTCGTGACTCCAGGGCGGGGTCGCTCAGTTCGCTGGAGAGCGACGGAGAGAAGGAGAACGAGAAGGTAGCAGGAGGGATGGATGAGCTCAATCAGAAGTTTCAAAGGCTGGTGGAGATTATCCGAGAAAGGCAGAAGGAGAAGAAGACACAGGTGCAGGAGGGCGGTGAGACTGCAGAGGCTGCTCATGCTGAGACTCAAAGACAAAGTGAGAACAAAGAAAAACAACAGCAGCGATGGGATTTCTAGACCCCAACACAAGAAAACAAGAGAGAGGAGAAAAATCTTGGATATACATGGAATTTAAACACAAGGGTGACAGAAAAAAGCCTGCCCCTGACACAAATGGGCTTTTGTTTCATCCCTGTCGTAATAAATGAAGGCAACTGGTGGTGAAGATCTGTGCAGCAATCAGATCAGTGTTGCTTTTCACTTTCACTCAATTCAGAAATGGGAACCCTTCACTTTTTACACTAACTACTAAAAACGCACACGGGGCTACAGCTACAGTTAGTCATGAAAGCATGTTTTTTTTTTTTTTTTTATAAAAACTGAATTGTTAGAAAAAAGCACCATCAGATAGTGGATAGGCGTTTGTGTCAGTCTCACATTTTAAGGCATTTAGATCTTTGAGGATGCATTAGGATAAAAACTGAAGAAACCACATGAGATTTGAGTGAAATGATCCGTACATATAAAAATATTCATATCTCTTTAACTTTTTCACCTTTCAGCAACAAACTTCAGTTCTTTAGACTTGATGTAATAGACTGACACAAAGCAGAGCAGAAGGCAAAGTAGAAGAAAAGAAATCCTCAGAGGTAATATTTGATACTAATTCAACCCAAACATAATTGTTAAATAGAAGAGATCAACATGTACCAGTTTTTTAAGGCTAATGCAGATTATTTTGAAATCATCTCACTCATCCCAGATACAAGATGCTGTTCATTTTAGGATGATTCTTCCTCCACTTCCTTGATTAAATGTAAAAATGATAACAATCCTCCACAAGATTCAGTTTAAACAAAAAGAACAAACATTTAGTAAAAAAAAAGCCAATCATTAAAAAGGATAGGAAATAGAGGGAGCGACCCTTCATGCAACTCATATAATCTTAAGGTGAGTTTATAAGTACTTTTTTGCACCCCATCAATATCTAACCCCAATTCAACCTTTTCACCAGTTAAACAAACATAACTGATAAACAATAAATCAAATATTGCTATAAAACAAAATAGAAAAAATGTAATCACTAAAATTACCATCACTTTAAGTGCAATTATTGAAGTTTAGCTGTTTAGTCTTCTGTGCAAAAGCATTGTTCAGTAAATAAACAAAAAAAAACTTTAAAACTGGGTTATTTAATTATTTAGTTTCACAGATAATTCGGATAGTTACAGAATCTTATTGCATTCAAGTAAAAAAAAATTGGTCTGTTTTTCTGAATTAACATGATTATGTAAAATAAATACGTTATTATTACTTTTATTAATAAAATAATAACGTTATACTTTTCTAAAATAAGATAAACTGTGCATATACCATGTGCAGTGCTCAGCGAGCTGGTGTTTTCACAAAGACGACAAACTAATAGTGATCGCATCTACATAACCAAGACACAAGAGAATTTCCAAGTGTCTCAGTCTGAAAAAAGGAAAAATTAACTGAACTAAACAAATGGAACATGTTTAAGTTTCTCTGAAAAAAAAAGGTAGCCTCGTGAGACCATCCTGATCTCGCGAGCTTTCAAGATTTCACTCGCTAATTAGTCTGGAGACTCTCCGTTGAAGAAAATTTGGAGCCGTTCACCAAACGAACGTCCAATCAGCGTTGGCTTTGAGGCGGGTTGAGGTGTGACGCA
>NW_015150965.1:244396-247781 GCF_000732505.1 Cyprinodon variegatus | reverse complement strand
CCCTCTGTTACGTCATATGCTTCTGATTGGTTCATTTGGCCCGTCTATCACCAACATAGGCCAATCAGCTAACCAGTATTTTCGCCCCTTCCCAAAATTACTTCTACAGAAGGTTTCCAGATGGATATGCGGAGCAAATCCATCTGGTGGAGTCAGGTTAAAAAAAAAGGTGCCTCTTGCTTTGAAATCTGCATTGCCAACAATAACAGAACATATCCAGTATGAAAGCACATCAGGAGCATCTCATTAATAAAAAAAAAAATGATTTTGTTAATCCAGAGATTTTTAAATTTTTATTGATTTTAAATTATGTTAATTCAGAAAAACTTTTTTTTGTCTTTGTAAAAACATTAATTCATAAAAACAGACCAATTTCTTTTTTATCTCGATGAATGCAATACACTTTCCCGTAGCCAATGCAAGAAAACAAAATGATAATATCAGCCAAAAGTATTGTCCAGATGACATAAATGGGATTCATATTTCTGTAATTTCATTCCAGTGTGAATCCAGCTGTTCAGTTAAAGCTTTAGCTTTGAGTTTGTTACAGAACATACCAAACTAATGATGTGCATTTTTTTTATTCCAATTCACAGTAGTGCACTATTTTTATCAGTCGCCAACAAAAAAGGTTGAAGTTTGTGGCTGTAACATGAAAGAACTATAGAAAAGCTACAGGGGGTGGATACTTTTGTAAGGCTAATGATCCTTACCAACATCAGACATTAAATGTACAACTTGCTGCTCCAGAAAAAGCAATTTCCCAGTAAAAACAAACATATGAAAGTAACAAGCGTTCGGCCGAGCCAATCAGAGATACTCATGTGTTCATGTTAAAGAGTAGTAACCGGCATCCATATGTAGATAAACATCAAACTCAGCTGCTGTTGTTTTTAGATGAGAAGTTCAGGGTTTTTTTTTTAGCCCTGCATATTAAATAGACACCAGAGGAGGTAATGAAGTGTCTGATTTTTATTCATTAAATTGTTGCGACCATGCACTAAATGATGTTCACCCACACAAAAATTATTGAGAATCCCCCCATTGTTTTTCTGGAATTATCTTCAGAAGCTTCCTCACCTTCTCGTAAAGAGATTTACGCCGCACAGAACGCACAGGCATTGTTCTGGTGATGAGCCCGGGATGCAGGACACAAGAAAAATATTAATTTGCTCTCAGAATACTTGATGTTATTCACGCCTTTGACAGTGACTCATTTTTAAAGCAATTTCCAAACGCATTCATTATTTAGAAAGGTGCTGGAATAAGTTATTAGAACAATGACATTATCTTTCAGTAATATGATAAAAATGGATTTGGCTTCCTCCAATTATTCCCACTCTTCCTCCGCCGTGGGAATTCAGCTCTTAATCATCTGTAGGTCTAATAGGATTGGAAGCCTTTCAGACTAAATTTGACTGAACATTTTTGGCGCGTCTCTTTGTCAGGATGCCACGGGCATCTTCAGAAATAATCCTTCAGATTGTGGATTACACAAGAAAATATGCCTGGAAAGGACCATGTTAAGCTCACAAATCACAGGAACACATTGAATATCACACTGGACTAATTAAATATATTAAAATATGGATCTCATCCCAATTTATCACCTCTACAAGCACCAGAGAAGCATTAAACACCAGAGTCATAAACACACTTAAATCAAATGTATAAAAAAGTGTTTTTTATTTATATTTAAGTGGAAGATTAGATTAATAAAGTTGGTGTTGGTTCAGCCGATATAAGCTGATAGAACAATGCTGCCACCTCGAGGTAAACGTATAGAATACGCTTGTTGTGTTAAAACCTAATCCATCAGAAGGAAGGGATATCATGATGGATTAATCCCAAAAAATCCCTTCCATACGGTGCTTGCATTGTGGACTCTTGTATGGATGGAGGGCGGGTCAGAGGTTCTGAGGGCTCACAGCTTTTCTGGGTTTGTTGTGGATGTAAAAACAACAGTCTGTAAAGATTTTGTCACCACTTCAGCTCATAAAGCTTCATTTTGCTCTAAAAAAAAACTGGTGTGGTTTCTTCCAGCCTTTTGCAGCATTCAGAAATGTGTTTATATGCAGGGAAATGTGTTTTTAAACAACTGTTGGAAAATGTCTTGGATATGAACATTTGTTCATATTTTCTGCTTTAACTGGCTGTTTCAGTGCCATCTATTTCATTTTACCTACAATTTAAAAACATAGTGATAGTGTTAGGATTATTCATTTTGCTCTATGGCTCATTGCACATTGTAAACTGTGGGTTATGGACATTTTTTGGAAAATAATAACTTTTAAACACGAAATTGCATCATATGTTTTCAAACAATTACAAAAATCACAAATCTTCACCCCATTGAATATCTGAAGAACAATATGTTAAATGTATTACAGCCAAACATAGACTTTAAACATACTGTTGGGTTATTATGGATAGTGTTAGTGTAGAAATGTGCAACAAAAAAAACCTGCAAATTGTGCTTTTTGTGTGTTATGTGTTGGTGACATCACAAAAGGTGGAATAATGGAGCAGACCTTTGCAGTAACTCAGGTAACGATGCCGTGCTAAACCTGGCAGGTCACAGGCAAACATTTCACTGTTGATTCTGAAGTATTTGAGTTGAAAAGCAGATCAGAAATCGAACTCCAACGACAAGCTGCCATGATGGGCTCAGCAATGGCTGGCAAAGCTGAAACAAAGATCCATAGTGAATGTTTTCAGAGTTTTAACGGGTACAAATGTGCTCATCTTCCTGTTTTAATTTTTTCATCTGATTGGTTTAGCGCCTATGCAATCAGTAAATGATATATTCTGATAGCTTAAAACACGGCTTTCAAACTCTGTTCATCGTGGGCTTGTGTACTGGTCCAGTGCACCTCAATAAAAGACTAAATTACTTCCTCAGCACCCTGTCTAGTCCTGATGAAGTCATAATTATTGGATTCAGGTTTATTGAAGCAGAAACAAATTGAAACATTACAGGCAAGAGGGCCTAAAAGACCGGAGTCTGAGATACTGCAGTTAAGCAAGTTTCTGTGATATTATCAACAAAAGTTCACTTATCTGCTGTGATAAGATTTGATTACGTTGTTGTTAGTTTGTAGAAAAGTGAACACATATTTGGAGGAGTGAAAAGAAACTTTTCAGTCTAAGATTCAATTTATAAAACCTTTAAAAGTGCAGGAACATACCTTCTTTAAAGCAAAACTTACGCCAAATCAAAAACTGCACGTCCTTGTTTGCCTAACTGGAACGCACTGATGGATCAGTGGTTCAGACAAAGAAGAAATCCAGTGCTATATCCAGTGTTAATCCAGTGTTATCAGTGTTTTATATATATACGGTATATATATATATATATATATATATATATATATATATATACCGT
>NW_015150965.1:241817-243747 GCF_000732505.1 Cyprinodon variegatus | reverse complement strand
TTGCCTAACTGGAACGCACTGATGGATCAGTGGTTCAGACAAAGAAGAAATCCAGTGCTATATCCAGTGTTAATCCAGTGTTATCAGTGTTTTGTATATATATCTATATATATATATATATATTTTATTTTTTTTTCTCAGTTTTCATTGTCATTACACTGTCACAAGTACAGAGCAGCAAAATGAACTCTCTGCATTTAACCCATCCCTTTGGGAGCAGTGGGCAGCCATTGTACAGCACCCGGCAAGCAGTGTGGGGTAAGGGGTCTTACTCAGGGACCCAGAGTGTCAGTCTGTGGGAGTGGGGCTCAAACTCAGAACCTCAGGATTCCCAGCTCTTTGCCCTAACCACTAGGCCACCACTCCCCAACTGGTGTCAACCAGATTTCACTCAAATTTTTCTATGGAACTTTTAGCATCTATCTAGAAAGTGTTTGTCAGTTATGTCAACTCAAACCAGAGTAGCCTGTAGTTGGAGCACTGATGTGGTTATGCATCTAGTGGCCAATCCTCCAAAGAACATTCAAAATCAGGTGAAAATCAAAGACAGATCTATCATTTTGTGTTCTATTTTAATTATGATTTGACTGTTTGTGTAACTTCTTTGAAAAGAGATCCAGGACAGCATTAGTATGCCTATACATGGACAAGCTCACAGCGATGGTGTCTTTCTGCTATAGGTACAGTAGGTACAGTTCTGTAAAAATCAGAACTTACCCTTTAAATAGTCCCATGATTTCATGGTTTAGGGGCGCTGCATCCTGTCTCCCTCTCTTACTGCTGAGCAAAGAGATTCTCCTTCTCTCTGGTGCCGACTAAAATGATGGTTTAATTAGTCTTCTCATGATTTCACGTAGCTCAGTAGGAAAAGTTGTATTTAAAAATCACCTGGGGGGAATTTATTGAGCAGACAGTGTGGTTTGTATAATTTCACTTTATTACTGAAGATTATGGAATCTACTTCTTCACTGTTCTCTTCTTTTATGTGTTTTTTTCTCATATTCTCCCAAGACTCATTTAATGATTGGAAAAAATACAATTTAAGTCCAGAAAAGTATACTTTTGTTTGGGTTTAATAACATGGTTAGTAGAAAACCTTAAAACAAAAATGAGGAAAAACAAATCATGCCATTATAAAGTTTTTTTCTTATGTTGATTTAAAGTAATATCTTATTATTTAATTTCAAGTCTTTAGCTTACAAGTAAAAACTGAGGATCAAACTTCACAATCGAATCCTTTGAGCTCTCAACTAAAATTTAATTTGAATGAACAACAAGGCAAAACGAGTCACAACAAACATCAAAGTGGCCTAAACCGTTCTCCTCTTTTGCATTAAATTTTTTCCACATTTAGGATGTGATTTGTTATATTAGAACAAAAGGTGGGGTGCAGTGATGGACACTAAAAACGGGCCAAAAGGTTGGATACAACCTCATTGGGTAAGTTGTTGGTTCCATCCTAGCTTGCTCCTTTACCACATTGCTCTGATCAAGGCACCAAACTGTGTAAGTATTAGTGAGTGTGATTTTAGCACACCTACTGTTTTCATTAACTAGTAAAATGTTCCCAAACCTTTGACTGGTACCTGGCCCAGCTGACACCTGCGTGTTTTTTATTTATTTACAGATATTCATGACACACAGACACATTTAATTGTCACCCAAATGCCTTTCAAAAAGGGACATTAAAGTTCCTAAAAACAATTTCAAAGTAATTTTTTGCACAAATACTTTTTCTCTTACAGCCGAAAACGAATAAAATTGCACCCACTAATGGCTGGCATCATTGGAGACTAGAGGCTCCGACCTTTCCAACAAGGGGATGGAGGTCATTGTCTGGTCATATCTGGAGAAGCAGTCTGCTTGCATAGCACATGTTTCCGGGATGCAGTGTTATTTCTCTTCTTTGATGATAGTAAAATATCACAAC
>NW_015150965.1:239807-240773 GCF_000732505.1 Cyprinodon variegatus | reverse complement strand
ATATGATTGCGTTACCTGTATAAATAAATTTGATATTTTCTATTTACAACTTTTCTTTGTGTGAGTCTCTCCAGGTTGAAATTATACATAGAGAGCAGCTCTGTGAATAAGTTTCTCTATTTACAATAGCTTACATTATATGTCTGTTATTTCAAAAATAGGTCACATAAATAGGGTAGGAAATAATTGTGGTGAGATAATACAAAATGTAATTAATCTTTTTTCCTCTCCAAGCCTCTTTAGAGGCTGATGATTTAGAGATTTGATTCTGATGTGGGAGATGTAAAAATGATCCATGGACGTGTTGCATCATTACATTTTGCTGTATCTTGCTGTTAGAGCAGAAAAACATATATTTCATTTCTTTGTTTTCTTTTCTGGCTATTTGGAGCAAAAATGTCGGACTGGAAAGAAAAGCCAGCTTGAATTTTGACGCGAAAGATGAGGAAGCGCGCCGCAGAGATCTGATGCATAAATAAAATCTGCTGGAAAGTTTAATTTTCAGCTTATCTACAGTAGATATCTGCTATTTCAAAAAGTTTGAAAATAATACCGACCAGGCAATAAAAACGTTGCAACTAATCACGTTTCCTCCATTATGTTGTAACAGTTAATATTCTTAAACTGAGTTGATGAAATGACTCGCAGAGATCTGCTTTATTGATTGATTGATTGATTTAATTGATTTCACAGTGGAGAAATTTACTCGTTGCATCAGCTCAAATAGTCAAACAAGAAGAAGAAGTTGCCAAATAAAGAAGAAGGTGCATGGGATAGAGTCTATACAGTCTATACTGTATATAAACTGTTTTGATACAGTGAAATGACTTTATGAGACGTCCCACTCTATAGAATCTGTTAGTTCATTCTCTAACACCTCATCTGTTCCTGTTTGGCTGTGACTCCATCCTGGAGAGAAATATCAGCTGTGCTGCTGCCATCAACACCTTTGTTTATAGATGCTGG
>NW_015150965.1:232047-239300 GCF_000732505.1 Cyprinodon variegatus | reverse complement strand
TGACATGGGAGCTGGTTCGGTGCTCGTCTGCCTGGCTGTGTGTTTCCTGGACAGGGCGCCTTTTACAGCTGCTTTTTGTATCTCTGCTTCTGTCTCCTTGAACCAGACATGTTCACAAGTCATTTTTTGCAGGTCCAAGTCAAGTCTCAAGTCTTGAGAAGGCCTGTCACAATTATCAATTAATCGCACAATAAATTCTAATCACTAATAAGTGCAGTAATTTGCGTGCTTGCTTGTTTCTCCTTGTGTTTTCATCTCCGTCACTGAGACGGTATAGCTTAAAGGTTACTATTATATCTATGGAATGATCATTATCTTAAAAAATACAATTTAAAAAAGCACACACGCAATTGTTTTTCCAGTAAAATTTTGCATCTTTTTTTTTTTCTTTCAAAAACAACAATTTTCTTACAGTATTTACCTGACATTTGTGGTTACAACTTTTTCTAGTTTTAGGAGTAAATGTCTGCTATTTTATGTTTAAGTGAAAATGAGGGCTGCGGAAAACAAAACCATCACAATCCTGCTTTTTATTAATACATATGAAGTTAGCAACTATAACAGATAAAGAAAAACCCTAAATAAATACCAGGACAATAGCAATTCTTTCATAAAAGAAACATTGTGGCAATAACTTTTTGTAACTGAATGCCCTTGAACAGACAGAACCTACTTGGCGGGCAGTATTTTAAATTCAATTCAGTTTATTTATTTAGTGCCAATTCACAACATTATTCACAACATATTTATCCTCTACGACTGCCATGAAGTTTTTAAAGCTTGGCTCGTCGATCATGCATGCATGCGCACGGGCGCGCGGGCATATATGTCACGTAGCGTTGCGTCAGTGACGCCAGTGCTACGTGACAGTTTGCCAGCCCCTCTGCCGTTTTTTTTTTTTTTACCTCTGCTGCTTGCGGGTAAGGCGAGCGGCGATCAGTCAAGTTAGTAAAACAAAAAACACTTAAAAATAAAATATTGTTCACAAGTCAGAAATCACGAGTCTCAGCGAGTCTGAAGTCCTTCAAATGCAAGTCTAAGTCGAG
This sequence comes from Cyprinodon variegatus, assembly GCF_000732505.1. Taxonomy (NCBI): domain Eukaryota; kingdom Metazoa; phylum Chordata; class Actinopteri; order Cyprinodontiformes; family Cyprinodontidae; genus Cyprinodon; species Cyprinodon variegatus. The sequence continues at coordinate 238,254 of NW_015150965.1, read as the reverse complement.
TCTAAAGTCATTAAATATGCGACTTAAGTGCGACTTGAGTACGAGTCACAAACTCGAGTCCCCATCTCTGCCTTGAACCCCAGTCGGCCTCAGCAGATGGCCACTCACACTGAGCCTGGTTCTGCTGGAGGTTTCTTCCTGTTAAAAGGGAGTTTTTCCTCTCCACTGTCACTACAAGCATGCTTAGTGTGAGGGATTGCCTTCAAGTCAATGAGTGCAATCATCTGGTTTTCCTTTGATAGAAACTTTGAATAGATCTGACTGTATGATCTACTAAACTGTAAAGTGCCTTGAGATGACATGTTTTGTGAATTTGCGCTATATAAATAAACTGAATTGAACTGAAGTTAAACTTATATTTTCTGCTTGTTTACTCTACGTGTCTGCCATTTCAAAAAGTGAACACACAAATACAGTAGGAAATAATGCTGAACCAGTAATAAAACATGTTTCTATGCAGTGGCAGCTGGCCAATAGAGGGCGTAACGCATAAAAACAAAAAAAACAAATAAAATTATAAAATTAAAATATTTGTAAATATATTACTATATTTTGTCAGATGTGTAAGATAAGTATTTAAGCTTGAATGACAAACTGTTGTCGTCTGATTGGTGACGTATTTCCGCCCTGAAAGCAGGAAGCAAAAAGCAAAAACCACATGCCACTCTTCCTGTAAATGAACTACATACTAGTTTATTTTACTGTAACCTGATCTGCAATTTATAACACATGTGAATGATCTGATCACTGACTGTTGATTATAGCAATCAATGCCACTGGCAACAAATAAAACGACTGAAAATCAAATTTTGTTTAGTGCCCAATGGAGGCTTAGGCTGACCTTGTCATAACCAATCATCTTTTTCACATTTCATCACATGACAACCACAATACTCTGAAAAGGGAGGCATGTAGTGATATATAGCCCCTATTGCTTCAATATCTCTAAATGTCACAGGTGGACTCTTGTAACCTAATAGCTTACAAGAGTCCACCCGTGTGAAATTTAATCAATGGATAAAATAAGCTGCTCTATGATGGCCTCAGATGTCAGGGTCAAAAAGAAAGCCAATAATGACAGAAAGACAAGTCCTATGGGCCGTTTGCTTTAGGCCATGTTCAATATGTGACAGAGGTCCCCCCACTAAAAGGCCACCACCCTGCAGAAAATGGATTAAGAAAACAGGTGCTCCGCTCAGATGTGAGAAACTCTTTGGAGGCCAAAAGGATGAGGATGCTTGTTGATGGGAATATACATAGAGCTACATACAGGATAATACTGATACTGAAAGAAGCCCTGCTGGAGGGTTTTTATTTCTTAAAGGAGCATAGTCTCGTAATAAGACACTTTTAAAGTGTATATCAGTGTCTCAAAGTTTCTATGAAAGATTATTGTGTCCTACTGCTGTATTTTCTGTATTTTATGTTTTGTTTTTGCTTAATTTGATGGTAAATTAAGTCCTTTGTGTTTATTTACGACAACAACAGGGTTATGATACTGGCATGTGCACGGTGGGTAAATAAGGAAATAATGAGGCTGAGCCAGTTAGCACTTCCAAGCAGAGTTGTTAAAATACACAAAAAAACATTAGATTCAAAAAGCATTGGGAATACAACATGAATGGTGGTGTTCATTGAAACTGCATGAGCTGCAGATATATTTAGATTTGGCTGCTTAGTGATGGATGTGTGAGTAAATGTAATAATCAATACTGCTAGTGATAGCAATGCTGTTCTTGGTGTCTAAGTGTAAGTTTAATGATATTATAAAAAATATAGATGGATTAATGGCTTATTACCTTGATGCTTTGTCGCTGTTTACATTTGCTGGGAAACCAAATTTTCTTTTACATTATTATTTGTTCAGAGAACTCATGAGAACTTAAAGTTGTTTAGTTGTTTTTTTAGTGTCAGTTTTTTAGAGATACGTTTATTGGATTACTAGAGGTTTGTCCTTCAGCATGCTGACCTGCCGCCTTACTGAGAGGCATCACAGGACAGTCGGGCTCTATTAAAGCTACAGTGTATAATTTATAGCAATATCTAATAGCCAGACTGTAGAATGCAGGCGACATAAACTGCTCCCCCCACTTATTCTCACTCTCCAACAATACGGAGGCCATCATGGTGCAAAATGGCATCTGTAACGTCTATATCAGCTGTCTTGTAGAGTCATGACAATGTTTGTTTATATAGATAATGTTATAGCTGCTTAGCATAGTGATATAAACAGACTAACTAATTTTAGTTGTTTAGTTTGATAGCGAGATTACGTTGGTTGGAAGCGTATACGTTCGCCATTTACAGAGAACTACCAACTTTCTGGTAGTTCTGTGGTACTGCCAGCAGATGGCGCCACATCTGTTCATGTCTGCACAATGGTGCCAGCACCAGGCACAATGTCTTGATTGTGCCTGGTGCTGGAATTCTATTTAGACTAAAAGGAAATAAATGAAAATACTACAGAATGGACACTTGGTGAGTAAAACATTATTTTATTATTACAAATGTTTTTTGGTCTTTTTGGGTCAGCATATAATGTGACTATGGGGAAGGCTGGGGAGGAAGCTCACCTCTCAGCATAGCAACCCTTGAGAACCAGCCAGAGCTACAATAGAGTGATCAGGATCAGAAGACATGTATATGGTACCATGATCCAGTCTACACCCAAGTCCAGTTGAGAGTCTTGGGAAAAATGTTCACATATACTCTGACTGAGGAGTTACTGCAGACAAAAAAGGCCTGAAATGACAGTCTACAGATGCTGAAAGTTTATAGAGACATATCTGAGAAGTTATGTGGCAGTGACTGCAGTAAAAGATTGATTTACAAGGTGCTGACTTGTTAAAGAAAACATAGAGCATGCATCATTATGCACTGCTTTCTGTTTCTCTGCCACATAAAATGGAAATACCATAAATTCAAGTCGGTGGTTATATCGTGACAAAATGTCTCAAAGTTTAAGAAATATGATATCATTGCAAGGCAATGTTCCCAGAAAAGTAATTAAAAAAACATACAGAAGCTAACTTCTGAAACCAGATTAACAGAAATATTTACTCGGTAAATTGAAAACAAGCATCTCCTTAAGCTCATAAGATCCCCATTTTAATGATTAATGAAGCTGATTGTTTTCATATTCAGGGTACATTTTTATAAGGCAACTGCATATCAAACAGAAACATTTAATTTATTTTTAAATCTCATCACAAATTAGAAAGAAATGCTTTGATGAAGAACAGGCATAAAAATGAAAGAGAGGTTTTTGTGCTTGGTCTGCCAGTAATAAAAGTATGTACTTTGCAGATAATGTCAAACAATAAAAATAAAAGCATGAAAATCAGTTCTACAGTAAAGTTAAGATTTTGCACATTAATAAAGGCATACAGCTTTAAAAAAGAGCAGTCTAATATTATACTTCCCATCTCATTTGCTTACATGGAAGACTCATATTGCAGATTTTTTACATCCGTGTGTTTGGTTCATCTTCTGAGAACGAAGTGTTATAAACACCATCACATCCATTTTCCACAGTTTTAACTCTTGTCTCTTCATCGTCATCCTGATCATCTCTCTTCTGCTTCCTCTTACTAGAATAAAATCCAAAAAAGTCAGTCTTATTTATCACACGTATTAATGAAGCTCAGGATTATGTATCCACAGCAGCTCACCGTTTGTTTTGGACCACTGTTGACACGAGCACAAAGACGATGCCGGCACTGACCAAACTCATCATCACCCCAAACACAATTAGCCATGGAGGGGTGGCAGGTTCCACAGGGGAGGCCAGGGTGGGCAGGACTCCAACAAACTCCAGAGTTTCATCAGAGAGCAGGAAAGCATTGTTGATTCTGTTCCTGAACTTTCTTTTGGACAAATAAAAACATTCAGATTTCAAAGATTTTTTCTCCAAAGAAAGTAATAATTTAATATTTTTTTCCCATTCTGATACAATGATATCCATTCAGTCAAAGAAAAACAAAGCATATTTTAGACATTAGCAGCCTTTACATCTGAAAAAAGGACTACTACACTGGTACTCTCCTACTACTGAGTAGAAGAGGACCAGTAGTTTGGCTGGTTTAGGTCCTTTTTTATGGATAATGTGGCATAGGGCCGTGTCCTTAGAAGTATCCTGTGAAGGATTACATGACTATGGGTAATTAGGTTGCTTTTAAGGACTGTCCAATTGTGAGTCCCAGGACTAAAGATGTACCCACATTCTCAAATTCCTTAACAGTGCAAATGGAACTCCTTCTAAGCTTGTTCTAATCCATCCTGGTTGTGATGTTCATGGACAGGAGCTTAAGGTGTCACCCTTGGAGGAAAGTGCCTACTTAGATTAATATTATGTTTTAAGGGCATCCTTGAGCCATAACCTTTAAGTTGGACTCAAGCAAATGACAGGTAGGGTTAACGTAGCCAGAATGAGTGTCAGTTCTAGTTGTTGTAGTTCTTAGCAATGGAAGGATGGTGTCACGCAGCCTGCCTGTTTGGATGTTTTATGGCTGGTTGGTTAATTGCCACTCCTATGCTCCACTCCAAATGTAACAGATCACCTGTCTCCCTCTTAATCATCTTCATTCTTCTCCATGTTATTATACCTATCTAGCTCCAGCCTGCTCTGCATACCTAGAACCAGAACTAAACATGGAGAAGCAGCATTTAGTTCCTATGCTCCATTATCTGGAACAAACTTCCAGAAAACTGCAGAATTGCAGAAAGCCTGAGTTCCTTTAAATCAAGACTAAAAACACATTTCTTTAGGATTGCCTTCAACTGTTCTAGTTAAACAGTTCAACTGAAACATCATTGGTTCAACATTTTTATTTTCTTTAGTCCAACTGTTTTTAATATTATTTTTTGTTTCTGCATTTTTTATTTTATTTTTTTTTTTTACTACTTGCTTTGATTCTGTTTTATTTTCCTATATTTTAATCATGTAAAGCACTTTGCATTTTCTTTGTACTGCCTTGCCTTGCCTATACCTGCCTCTCTCTGTCAGTCTCTGCCAGAAAGTCTACTTACATGCTTGAGGTCAGTTCCAGTGGTTGTTTGCACTGCCTGCCTTCCTGTGCTCCCCCTATCTTTACTGGATACTCATTGGCTTCAGACTGACTCACATCCTGGACTGCCTATGCTTGTGACCAGTCTATTCTACCTGCCTCCAGCCTCATCAGCTACTCAGCCTGTTCAACCGTCAGCCAACTGCTCAAAGCTAGTCATCAGCCTTTTCAGCCATCATCTCCCTTCTTAAGTTAGCCCCCAGCCTGTTCAGCCTGAATGTGGAGAAGACGAAGGAGATTATTGTTGACTTCAGGAAGAACAAGCCTAACCACACTCCTCTGCTCATCAACAGCTCAGCTGTAGAGGTGGTCAGCAGCACCAAATTCCAGTGGGTGTACATCACAGACAACCTCACCTGAACTGTAAACACCACCTCACTGTTCAAAAGGGCACAGAAGCACTTGTACTTCCCTGGGAGGATGAGGAGAGCGCACCTGCCCTCACCCATCCGCACAACCTTCTACAGAAGCACCATAGAGAGCGTTCTGACCAGCTGTCTCACTGTATGAGACAGCTGGTCGAGTTATCAGCAACTCCTCACATCCCCACCGTGGACGGTTCTCAGGTCCAGCAGATTTTGTAACAGCCATCAGACTGCTGAATGGTTGAACAAACTCTAAATCAAGTCACAAATCAAGACTCTGTATCACTATGATAACATAATACCTAATAGAACTAAACTCAAATGTTCTACTGCATTCTTTGCACCATATATATCTGTTTTTGCACTGCTCTGAACTTCCACATCAATACCTTTTGGCACCATGTCTCTCCCACACTGTTTACATTTGATCACTGCTGCACTTTATCAATAAAAATTTTCAATTTCACTGCTAAGCTGCTGCTCATTCACTGTCTGAAAGCTGTTTTAACTAAATTTCGTTTGTATACACTCTGTGTATACAAAATTACAATAAAGTTGTAAAATAAAGTCCAAGTCAAGTCAAGTTAAGTCATCAGCGAACTTTTCAAAGCCAGTCATCAGCCTGTTCAGCCGTCCTCTACCTCATTAAGCTGGCTACCAGCCTGTTCAGCTGTCAGCCAATGGCTCAAAGCCAGTCATCAGCCTGTTCAGCCGTCCTCTACCTCATTAAGCTGGCTACCAGCCTGTTCAGCTGTCAGCCAATGGCTCAAAGCCAG
>NW_015150965.1:216660-231767 GCF_000732505.1 Cyprinodon variegatus | reverse complement strand
TCAGCCATCATCTGCCTGCCCAATGCCAGTCAATCAGTTGATTTGGCCATGATCTGCCCTCTTAAGCTTGATAATAGTCGCCTTACCTACATTTCCAGTTAAACGTCAAAAACTGTAACTAAAACTCTTAGGCCAAACACCATGTCTGGCATATTATCCTGTTTCCCGAAGCTTTTTTTTTTTTGACAGAGTAAAGCTGAAATATAGCTACAGTATTGGGTCCCTATCTGTGCTTATGCCAGTAATGATTCAGTCCTTTCTAGTGAAAAAAAAAAAACAGTTAGCCTTGAAAATACCTAAGCTTAATTTGTCTGCATTTCAAACAAAATGAATCTATGGTCATAAGATGTGGAATTATACCTAAGAGAACAACACCTTGCAAGCAAGCAGCCGGTATTACAACTAGCTCATTGTATTACTTGTTCTGTTGTCGAAAGAGTAGAGAAGTTGCTCTTCTGCATTAAAGGCGTTTCGGAACATTTCCATCACTGAGTGAGACCATGAACCTGCTAGAGGGTGTTGTGTGATCTGCAGGAGAATGGGATGTCGAACACTAAACTAGAGTGGACTGCACAGATGGCCAGACTGACGGACAGATGGCCGTATGGATGGACGGATGGAGAATTTGTGAAAAGAACTAAAAAGGCGTGTGAGACCACCAGGACTGATACTGGAACCTCAATGCCACCAAACCTGTGCTGGAAATCTGTCACATTCGTGAAAAAGCTGGAGAAACTCTGAAAAGGTTTACTTTCTGCGCACAAGAATGGAGCATAGCTTGAACTAGTCTGGTTAATCATGTGATAACTAAAAAAAGGTCAGGTGTTTTCCTATGTCTTCTGTAAATATATAAAGGTTAAAACAGCTACTGCCTTGAATCGTGTGGTTGTGTAAATACCTGACAGCCAGCTCCACAACTCCTTTACTCATAAGCTGTGATAGATTGGCAGGTGATGTGACCACAAACCAAAAGGACACCCTGGGAGTCTCATCACACACTAGGATGTTTGACACTCTAGATAAAAGTTCAAAACAAACAAAATGTCACCCTTACAAACCATGACTCACAGATTATGAAGATTAAATAAAACCCAAAAGCAGTCTTACTTGAATTCTTGTCCCGTGTATTGACTCATGGCGAAAGCAATGGTTGCTTGGAAAAGGAACTTTTCATTTCTATTCCACTCATACTGTAATATAAAAAAACAAAAAAAAATGAATGTCTTTTTATTACAGACACAAAGGTTTATGGGTAACAGCATGAATGATTATTTTAAATGACTTTTGCATTTTTTTATTAAAGTTAGTCAAAAGAATAACTTGATATTCAAATGAACTCTAATTCAAGAAAGGCACAAAGACATTTTTTTTTTCTGAGCTAGGAAACCTAGAGATTTAGGAAGTCCTTTAAAAAATATCCTTATGTTGACTTTTATACCAGCAAAAACAGGTGAAGCTGTTCTACATCATTTGCTCTCCCAATAAAACTCGGAACACTGGGGTCTTTAAAGAAGATATCTATCTTTTACTGAGAAGTGTACTTTCACTACAGAAGATTGCAGTTTTTTAACAGCTCAGTATTTCCTGTGACATTTTCGTTCTCACTTTCTTCTGCTTCAGTGCTCCCATTGGTCCTAACACATGTTCCTATAACGTTATTGTGTTCATGTTGTGTTTATAGCTTCATATTGCTCAGCTTTAATGATGCGTACACAAGTGTGCAAATTAACCACGCCATGCACACATTACATTTACTTGTTGTTTTCCTTGCTTACTTTTACAAATGACTCCAAAGAGTGAGAAACTCAAAACAAGCATAAGGTATAATTTATTAGAAACATATTCAGTATTCCTCCAACTCTTGGGCTGCCTTCGCTGAGTGATTTTTCTCACTTATGTAATCAGATCCTAGCTCTGATGCTGGATTTTGAACTCTATGCAAATAACTGGACAGATGGTTCCTTTCCAGATGGATGCACCTGCTGTGATTAGCTAAAAGATTTTTGATTCACTGACCTCACTACAGTTTTTATTAGGTAAGCATTCTCAGCCCAAACAACCCTTTCTGTGTATGGCTAAAACATGAAATGACCATCTATGCAGACCGTGAAAAACAAAGACTGTTTTCTTCTGATTCAACAAGAGGGAAATACTCCAACAGAAAGAACAATGTCTTCTTAAAAACATTCTGTATGATCGCCCTCCAATAATACACTGGGGTTTAAAAGTATACTGCTCAAAAAATAAAGGGAACATGTAAACAACACAATTTGACTTCAATCAAATCAAACTTCTGTGAAATCAAACCATCCATTTTGGAAGCAACACGTATTGAGAATCAATTTGACATGTTGTTGTGCAAATGGAATAGACAACCGTGGAAATTATTGGCAATTAGTAAGACACACTCAATAAAGGAGTGGTTCTGCAGGTGGGAACCACAGACCACTTCTCAGTACTTATCAGCCTTTCTGGCTGATGTTTTGGTCACTTCTGAATGTTGGTGGTCCTTTCAAACTCGTGGTAGCTTGATGGACTCTACAACACACATACGTGGCTCAGCTGGTCCAGGATGGTACATCAATGTGAGCTGTGACAAGAAGGTGTGCCGTGAGGAGCACTGCCAGAGCTCACCAAAAGGACCTCCAGCAGGCAACAAATTTGCATGTGTCTGCACAAATGCTTAGAAACTGACTCCATGAGAATGGTATGAGGGCCGGATGTCCACAGATGGAGACACACAGCCCAACACCATGCAGGACGTTTGGCATTTGCTAGTGAACTCTAAATTTTGGCAAAAATATGCCACTGGCCATCTGTGCTCTTCACAGATGAAAGAAGGTTCACACTGAGCAGACGTGACAGAGTACTACTATAGCTTGCTGGAATCGTTTTTTCCAAGATCTCCTACAGCACCTTTAACAGCAGCCACTTTGGTTCAGTGAACTTGTTTTCACAAACCTGCAAATATCTGAGGCTGATATTGGCAAACTATTAAACACCCATCAGTGGAGACTTTGTGCTGCTCTTGCTACCAGATATTGATTTTTAGAGGTTCCTGAAGGTCTCATTACTCCAATCTGACTCCCTATGAAAAATTCCGTCTTCCAAAATGACCACATTATTTGCAACGCTTTTATTTTTAGAAATTTTGCACCAAAATAAGCATTGATAAAATATATTGGCAAAAAATATATATAAAAGAAACAACAATAATGCACTGAAAAATAAAAAATACTAATTCTGAGACTGAAAAGCTATAAACAGTACAATCAGCTCCTAAAGTGAAATAAGAAACAAGCTTTCACTTGACAACATTAATGGAAGTTTAGATGCAGGGGGGCAATCATATGGAACTACCTGTCCTGACTTTATTTCAAATTATTCTAAATCTGAAATTAGATTTTATGTGGACACAACTATTTGGCAAAAGTTTTAAACTTTTAATGATTTTTAGAGTTAAAAAAAAAACAATCACAGACCAACCTGAAATGCCTAAAATAAAGAGAAAAAAAAGGGGTCCATGAACACAGTGGTTGGAGGAGAGTGGTTAAGGTATGCACCCTCCTGCTGCCTGCATCAGAATAGTGGGTATTCTCCTGATGAAATCATGCAAATGCCTCAAGATTCTTCTTTTATATCAGGATGTAAGATAGAAGAACTAAAGTTCATGGAATTACTTTGTTTATGGTTGTATTTATATACTTTTTGATGGAATCAGTAAAGTAGGAGTTTCTGATGATGGTAAAATGAAGATATGTACGTACAGCTTCACTGTCCAGAGCAGTTTTGATGCTGAGTCGCACTTTTAGGCCATCTGGAGCATCTAGAATAAAAAAATAAAAGGAAAAATATTTTTTATTGGATGTTTTAACGTGTTGCTGTTGTTTGGGATTAACTTCTCAGCCTCAGTGGATCACACTTACCATTATTCACCATAATTTCACAAACCTGCTCAGTCTTAATTTGTCCCACAATGCCACTATGAACTAATGCAGGGTTTGCTATCATTGGATATATGTAACGTAAATGTTGACTATGAGGAAAAACATCTGAGTTATGTCGCTAATCTGACTGTGTTCCAGTAAAGAGAGATTAGAAGCTGAATTCCCAGTTGACTATAGGGAAAAACAGGGTGATAAAATCTTAGAAAATGGTTTATTTCATAAAGTATGCTTGTCTTATTTTAGTTATGAGTAGATTTAAATATAGATTAGTTAACCAATAGTTAGTATTAACTAATCACTTACTTGGTTTACAGAGCTGTTCAGCCAAAACTGATGGCAAGCAGAGGAAGAGGACGATCTTGTAGAACATTTTCCAAACCTTGAGGGATCGGTGACTCCGAGAGGACCGCAGGAACTTCCCAGGATAACGTTTGTGTTTATTTGTTAATCCAGAATCCACCTGATCTGATCTGTAATGCTCAGAGGAAAAGGCAGCCTCTGCACTGTCCTACCTGCCTGCAGTGGAGTGGATTCCTGTTTGCTCAGACTTCCTGAGGGAGCAACAGAGAGCCTGCTAATAATGTGAGGGAGGGAGAAAACACCGCACTGTGTCAGTTTACTTAGCACAGCTCTGTGTGTGACCCAGAGTCCCAGAACTTTTCATACAAAGTAACTATATCCATTCTGGAAAACCAGGTCCTTCTCAGATAAAGGAAAAACTACTGAAGCATCAAAGAAAAACTGCTGCCAATGTATCATTAAAACAAAACCTGCCTGCGTTTGTTCAGACCTAAAATATTGGTTTGGATACAACTCCCTGCAGCACATCATTGGTTTTTGTGAGTTAAACTCAGCTCTTTAATTTTTTTTCAGAAACAAGTTGTACTGTTCAGGTTGCTCTGATCTTGATTTATTGTTCCATTCAAAGCTCTCGTCTCAAAGATTCCTGCGGGCTCTGCAGGTTCAAACAAAATAACTAAAACTAGAGACAGCAGAAAATCTGAGTGAATCATTGAAATCTCCTAGACTAGATGTAATGTATTTTAAGTTAATCATCTATCTCACCCTGACAGCTTTTTGGTTAATTTTCTAACTATTTTACAGTAAGTCCTGTTTATAGGCCATTAAAAAGACACTGTGCTGACAAAGGGATCCAAGTTTTGCCTTACAGGTTACATTCCAGTGATATCAAACTGTATCCTTGGTGTAAAATCCAAACCACAGTTAAACAACTAACTGTGAAGCTACAAAATGTGATCTTTGCTCTTATGAAATGTTTTACAGAAAACACCCAGAATGACGACTCGTGATCTATATTCATACATCTGAAATATTTTTCATTCTTTGTCACATTCTTTCAACCCTCATTTCCTGTAATTATATATGATCATCAATCACTTAGTTGTGGATAAAGGTTGCACTGCAAAAACAATCTAGAAATGAGCAAAAATGTCTTAAATTAGGTGTATTTACCATTCAACTGAGTAGGTTAATGAGATGATCTGCCAATGGAAGGAGCATTTTTATTCTTAAAATAAGATATTTAGATAAAATGCACTTGAAATAAGACAATGCTATTGTGTTTTCTTATTTTAAATGTAAATCGTCTTGTTCTATTGGCAAAGTGTCTCTTTTACCTCCTCAATTCAAGAACAAATGCATTTATTTTAAGAAAAAATGACTTATCTAGATTTAGATTTTTTTCAAGTGTAAGAGGAAAATTCAGTCGGATTTGATGAACAGAGCCGTTTTCTTCTTAGATCTTCTCATAAATCTGGTCTTTGACTAGACCATTCTAAGCTATAATTATTTTCTGAACTAATCTATGGTAGCTCTGGCTTTGTGTTGTCTGACTGTAAACCTCTATCCAGTCAGGAGTTAATTCATTTAAATTCTCTACATCAGAGGAGCCCAAACTTTCTCCACAGGGGTTAAAACTGTCCTAAAAGGGAATTATTGCATTATTGGAAATATATTTATAAAAATATACTCTTATTATATATTTTTTTATTTTTAACCTGTCAAAATATGTAGTAAATATGCAATATTTTAATGAAAAAAAAGTAATTAAATTTCTTTAAAAAAAAAAAACGGGGCTCAAAACCTTAAAAAATATCTTTCAAAGGAGGCCTGTTTAAAATAAAAGACAAATAATTCATCTGAAAGTTGTTTTTTCTTCATCAAGATTACTTTTAAATATAATATCAGCAGTAGGATAGGGGTTATTCTTTCTTTTTTTAAAGTATTTATTTTTCTAGCCTACTTTAAGAAGTAAGGTAAAAATCTAATTATTGAGTAAAAGCTGCCAATTTTGGGTCTTATTAACATTCAGGTTAAGCTGAAAGCAGAAAATGTGGTTTGAAAAGATAAAAAGTTTGTTTTTTCCTTTTTAAAAGAATTTTAACTGGTGTGCATCTCTTATAAGTCATGTTTTTACTTTAAAGTTTATCAGTACTAACCGCCACATCCGATATGTGCCACACTGGAGACTCAAACAGGTTTTCTTCCCTGATTGTTCTGATTAGCTTCCAGGTCAGTGGTAAAGATGATCCCCATAGCATGATCATGCCATTACCATGTTTCATGATTGAGATGGATTTGGTTTGTTTTTTTCTGAGATTACATACAAATACACACTATTTACCAGTTAAACCTCTGAGGATAGTTTTGAACATGAGATACTATTTAGATGTATCAAAGGAGAGGAGGATATTTCAAAAGCATATCACATGTTTTAACTTTCTATTTGTCAAGAAGCTGTTGGAAATCATTGAGTTCTTAGTTTTGTAATTCAAAGTATCTAAAAAGTCCAAGAATTTCTGTGCCAGTAATGAACCTTTTCTCTACATATTGATGATTAAAACATTAAATTACAGGAACTAGATTTTTCTTTCCTCCCAAATTTAATCTGGAGCTATTTCTCCCTAAGAAAAAGAAATGTTTTATCTGTGTCATTTGTAATTTCCTTGAGGAATTACTTTTTTTTAGCTACATTAGGGTCAACATTTTACTTTTTTTCTTGTCTTATCTTGGCTTCTATCAGTCCCAAAGGATAAAATGATAAACAGAACAAAGGGGAAGAAGAAAACAGGCTGATGACAAAAAGAGAGGATATGACTGAGTGAGGTGAGTTAATGAGGAGAGGAGGCGGATGAGGAAGAGCAGGGAGCTAAGACACTGAAGGGAACAGAATTGTAAATCAGTAACAGAAACAAATATTACACAATACAGAAATATAAGCACAAATTCACAGAGACTCTAACCAGGGGTCACCAACCTTTTTAAGGCTGAGGGCTACTTCATGGCTACCGAGTCATAGGAAGGGCTACCAATGCTGACCTATGAACTGGAGGGATCATTGTTCACCTACAGTAAATCTCATCCATAAAAACTCATTTTTATACTTATTTTAATCTTTTATTCATTTCTAATTTTCTTTTTAATATTGTCATTTTGAAACCACTGAAATATGATGAAAAAGTTAACATGATGAAATAATACATAAATGATTAAAAAGAAGAGCAACAGAAATAAAAAATGAAACTTAACCCACTGAGTGAGTTCTTCTGTTTTCAGAAGATGAAGAGGGCCCCCCCATGTGGTCCTTGAGGGCTCCTTGGTGCCCGCGGGCACCGCGTTGGTGAACCCTGCTCTAAACCCTACAGACTGTCATTGCAAATGTTTTTAGATTGCTTATTTGGGGTCCTGTTCCAGGTCCATCAAAGTAACTAGAGCTGTCATGATAATTTCATTTTTTTTATTATTTTATCTGTGGATAGTCTAAGCTTGCTTTCTGTACATTTTACACTCGGGTGTTTACAGAATTTTTTTTTTTTTTTAATCTTTCTTTTTTAAATGTATTGACCACTTAGATATTGTTTACACAACAGTACACAATCAGCCATCACCACATGTGCAGCTGATGCAGCATGCTACTGCCAGCATCCTCACTAAAACTAAAAAAGTTGGGCACATCAGCCCTATATATATATATATATATCAAACAACTTACATAGGAAATTGATAAATAAAACAAATGGGTTCGAGCAGGAATATGACTTTTTAATCCATGATGAAAGAAGGGCAGTGTCAGGTACTGTATACCTGTGTATGTTCCTGACATTTGGCACTCTGAGCGGTGTTGCTTTTGTCAACGATGACGAAATAATTTTGTTGACCCATTTTTTTCATGACAACGAAATCTGACGAGCTAAACGTGGATCTTTGATGACTAAAACATGACTAGTAATGGGTTTGAGTTTTCGTCAATGAGACCAAATAAAAATTTTTAAAATGCATCATTGTCTAATCTGTTAGACAAGCTAAGCAGTATCAGCCATGCTGCTGCGGTGCATGACCAAAGATGGATTATGGCAGCAGCAGCAGGGGAGAAAACAACCCAGAATGGTCCAGTACTGCACGCTCAACTCCGAAAAACTCTGCTCTTCCAGCTGTGCTTGTGCAGAAGTGCGTATTTGCGCACACTTAGCTCAGAGTCTGCTCTTCACGCTCCACTCTGATGGTTCACTCTCAGCAGTATGGCTCTTCTTGCTCTCGCTTCCTAATAAATTATGTGACTGATCATCCTCTGCCAAGCGTAAAAGAATCCCTTTGTCTAATGCTGCGTTCACACCGGACGCAGCAGGAGTTTACATGCAAAGTCAATGGTTGACACGCGTCAAGGCGCAGCAAAAGGTCCTGCAGTGCGTTTTGAGCAGCAGGCGCAGCGCGTCTGAACAGCTGAAGCAGTGCGCCGGGCGCATTTAAGCATCTGACGTGCGTGACGCGCTGCTGCTCGAGATGGAAAAATTTTACTTTTGCTGCTCGACGCGCCGCGTCTACCAATCAGAGAAGCTGATCTGGGAGCTGGCAGAGAGACAGACACATCACTGATGATCAGAGTGCTGTGATCACTCCTCTGAAACAGTTTATTGACGCATAAATTAACTTAAAATGCAGAAATCTACCGACAGAATATGTTGGCTTTTATTATCCTGGTGCCTGCAGTTTAGATTATTTAGATGAAAAACACCTACCATCTGCCGCGGTGAATCGCGAGGAGGCGACCCAGCCAGAGGCTGCTGTTGAATGGGATCCTACTGACAGAGCACAGCTGGTATGTGGGGGTCTGAGCAGCTCTGACAGAAATAATATTGGAAGGCAGGATTGTAATCTAGATGAACTGACTGCACTGATTAAGTTTTCAGGTGGATTTTCTCACTTTAAAACATATTAAAGCTACTTTATTCCCCATCGCACGTCAGACCCACTTTTGCACCACGCAGCCAGAGCAGCAAAGCTGCTTCAGCCGTGCGTCAGAACTAACTGGTACAAGCAGCAAAAATGAAGCAGCAGGCGCAATTTTGCTGCTTTTGCTGCGTCCGGTGTGAACGTAGCATAACTATCAAGATTTTATTTCTTCCAGTTCACAAGAGGTTATACTAAACATTCTTTCATTTCTATCAAAAGAAATCCCTAAATTATATCCAAGGAAAATATTTCATTGCATACTGTTTATTTTTGGATAAAGAACCAGGTGAAAAGGTACATAGATTACTAAATATTTCTCTCTCATTTTTCTCATTTCTATCTATTTAAATATGATGTAAAGGTTTCCTTATATTGTCATTAAAAAATTTTTTATGTTTCCTTTGAATATGTCAACATTTTAGTTAGCATATTCATTCTGTTTAGGTCTGAATTGCCATGGTATTACAAGGATATTATGTAGGTTCTCTCTGTATTTTTTTTTATATCAAAATCCTGTCAAATTTAAATCTATTTAGACCCCTGAGCAGAGGTAACAAAAAGAGAAATTCTCAGAAATCCAGCCAAAACTGCCAAAGCGGAAAGAAGAATGTTTTTGTTCTTTGCTTTTTTTGGAGCAATGAAGATTTTATGGATCTGTGTGTAATGCATGATTCATGGTAGATCAGGAAGTGTTTGCTTTATGATGGAAACTTTGTATTTCTAAAACCATTCCTTTATTATACACTTCTTTATCTTATCTGTCTGCTATATTAACCAGCATGATGTGCTGAACTAGATCTGCTATTTTCACAGCTTTTGTGAGACACTTTTCTATAAGTTGGGCATTTATTCACAAAAAAGTTTATTTGAATTCTATAAATCAAAGTTTTATGCTCAACAGCAACGATGAACTGCTCTGCAGCAACTTTTTTTTGCTAAATAAAACTAGACTAAAACCTTTTTAAATTTTAGTCGACTTAAACCGATTAAAACTATCACATATTGTAATGACTAATATGTGACTAAGACTAATAATAGTTTTCGTCCTGAAGACTTAAAAGTAAATCTATATTTATAAGAGTAATTATAATCATAAGACTAAATCTAAGATGGCTGTCAAAAACAACGCTGACTCTGAGGAAACAGGCAAAGATGGATTTCTGTCATCAGCAGACATACTCTGATTACGCTGCTGTCCGTTTTATCCATGTTGTGGAAAAAATCTCCTCCTATATGTAAATAAAACAACAGAGATGATTGTAAGTTTGCAAAGAAATAGGAACTGGTCAAACACTATACTACCATCATGAAGAGGATGTTGCTGTGGTGGACCATAAATAACTTGGTTAGATGCTACTAAACTGGGATCTAAGTATGAAGCCGTCAACAAGATTCGACACAGCAGCCTGAACCTCTTAAGGAAGCTTAGATCATTTATTGTTTGCAACAAGATGCTGCAGATCTTTGTGTTGTGGAAAGTGATCTCTTCTGCCATCATCAGGAATGGTAAAACCATCAGAACAAATGGTTCTGTTCTGGGAAACCCCTCTAGAACTTCTAGAGATGATTTAATAAGATTTTTCACAAAATACAGAACATGGTGGACATCCCTCAGTGTCTCATTAAGAAGCTTCTTTAGATCCGCTGTAAAACAGACCAAAATAGGATCATCTTCCTACCTACTCCCATTATTTTCCTGCAACAACTTTTTGATAAAACTTCTATAATATAAATAAGACTAATACTTATTTTCCTTTTGGGATTAACAAAGTATTTCTGAATTAAACTGATGTGAAATAATGCTGTTCTCCAGCAGAGGGGGCTGCAGGACAACATGTGGCAGCAGATTCCTCTTGTTCCTCCAGCAGTTCTTTCATTACTACACATTAAACACAGCAGCAGTCTGGTCTGAACAGCAGTACAGATGTTAAGTTTTTCCCTGCTGCCTTTATTTCTCCGAGGTAATATTCCACGACCTGATAACTCATTTGTTTTTATAGACCTGTTCATTAGTCATCTATAGTAAAATATATTTATATTTTTACTTTACACAGCAGTCAGATTATATTCTAATAGTAAGACTAAATTCTAATTGTATGAATATTTAAACAATGTCATTTATAGCTATAACCGCCTATAAAACAAACTCCAAACATTTTTTTAGTTAATGTCCTATTTTTTGTATATATAATGTAATTGCAGTGAAGGTGGTAAACTCAGCTTGTTCACTTCTGTGCTAAATCTTGCAAACAAGACAAGCAGAAAGCAGCAGCTCAGCTCACCAGTCAGAAACACTGCATCTTGAAAAAGAAAAAAAAAGTTAAAAGCATGCAAAGATATTTACCTGGTTATATTTTCGTTTTACATGTTTTTCTTAGGTGGGGTCTTTTTAAAATACAAATATTCAACATGCCTCACAGAAAGTTTGGTCTTTTCCAAACTGAGGTAGCAGTAAACACCAATTTTAAGGTTTTCATGTTTGTTTAGCGCTGAGGAATTTCTGCCCTACGTCACACATAAAGCAGAGAACCCAGTGAATGAAATAAATACTACACAAGGAAGACTACTTTAGGAAGATTGTTCTCTGTGATGTTTGCAAACCAGATCAAATCCAGACATTTAAATCCGGTGCTGTAAATCCACCAGCAATGAAAACACTCAGGGACATTTATAAAGACCTTATTCTTTTTTAATTTTAGCAGCAATAATTTGTTTCAGTGACCTTTTACAGGAAAGGTTCTTTATAAATGTAAGACATGTAGAAAAAAAGGCAAGAAAGTAATTTCAGGTAACTACTTAATAGCAACATCCTTTACTATCCTTGTTGGTATTTATATGTATGGTGCACTGCATGTCACCGATTGTTACTGGGGATCACTCTACCTCTTTAATTTATCTTAAGTTTAAGGATTTAACATTATTTTACATAAATGTATATTTTCAGGATCCGAGTAGAAAAAAAAAAGTATAAATAAAATGCTTTATAATCTAGTACAGAAAAATCAGATAGATAAAGCTAGCCAATACAAGCATGTTCTAGACAAAATGTACCAGATGGCCCAGGGTTGGGTTGGCATTTATTTTATTATTATTATTATTATTTTTTTTTTTTATGAGGGCACAGAAAAAGAAAAATAAACATGAAAAAACATAAAACCAAGGTCGCAGACCCCAGCATGTGAAAACAGTGACCCTATTTAAATATGGCAGCTTAAAGCTGACTGTGATTTCTTAAAAAATGTTGAAATAATAAACTGGTTATAGGGATGAATCAGTTACATTCTCTTCTGTTGGTTTATATGACATTGATTTGGAATTACACAGCAAAGACTGATCTAAATATGTAAAAATTGTATCAAAAATGGTATTGTGCACTTGCCTTTAATTCAAGATAACATGATCCATCAAATGAATAAATACTTTTGCTCATAAAATGATTTAGTAATGATGCACTTGATAAGAATATTGGAGTTCTTATTTTGAACATGGATCATTTTATTCAATTGGTAAAACAAATCAAGGGAAAATACATTTATTTCAGGAAAATTTTATTTAGATGAACATTTTTGTTCTATTTGTTTTAATATGGGGGGCGGGACTATGGAGGACTAAAACACAGCCCTTCCTCATTTGCATAATGAGGCAGAAATGCAGACAGAAATGTAAACACGACAGGCAGAAATAAATAGCATTGAAGAAATAAATAGGGTAAAAACATACAAAGGAAAAATAAACAGACAAAAATATAATAAAAAATATAACAGATAAAAGCTGATAAATAAACACTTAGAAATGAGTAATTAATAATTAAAGTTGAAGATTATAACCATCAATAAATAAAAACAGTACTTATTACAAAGGCAAATAATTAAAGAAGCTAATTAAAAGGGATGTGTTCTGTATAATTTCATTTCTACCTACATTTATCTGTTTATTGTATTTGGGGGGGGGGGCAATTAATTGTATGCTGATTTATTTTTGGAGCATTTATTTATTTCTGTATTTATTTTTAAATATGGCAGAGTTGGTCCTCCATACAGGACCTGAAGGGACGTTGGCCCCTGATTGCTCCTGTCTAGAACTGCCTTCGCATTAAACATTTCATTTCAAATTCCCAACATAATAAGTGACATAAACTCAAATATTGCGCTATTGGTAAACAATAAAGAAAAAAAAGCACAAGAGCAGCAGCATTTAAACAAAACAAAAAAACGAGGGGATTGTTATTTCATGTGATCTGTCGCCCCCATCAGGCGGAAAGCGGTAGTGCTACAATCGGCCACAATAGGCGGTGGGAGTGGACAAACCTGAGACGAGCCGGCGGTGTGACTTCACCGCGATCAGTCTGCTTTGGGCTGATACCGTCCTCTGTCCGCCACACCGAGCTGAACCCGGAGCCGCTCCCCGGAGGAAGGATGTATTGATCCGTCCGGCTGCAGAGAGCTTCTCCAGCTGATCCCTCCATGCGTCAGCTCTGGGAATGGATCAGGAATCCGCTGCGGCCAGTTTGATCTCTCTGACTGAACATGAGCAGAGGTTTTTCTCAGGTCTCCTCGCTCTGTGCCAGGCTGACGCTCCGGGAAAACTGTCGCCCAGCAAAGTGGCGGAGCTGTTCAAGGCGTCTCAGCTGCCTGCAGAATCCCTGCATAAAGTGAGTGATCACATGTTTCTGATGAGGTGAGAGAGGCTGCGGCTGCAGCCTGCGCCCCAAAGCTGACCTCCTCTATTATAAGACAACAAACATCAATGGTTTATAGGTAACGCTCCTGCTAACATGCATCATGTTATCATATCCATCTGGTTGGATGCCTCCTTACTATCATCAGCATCTCCTCTGAGTAGCAGTCAGGTGTTCAGGCCCTTTTATTTGCTTTTATCTGTGATGATTAGAGGATTTCCAGCTCGTGCGAAGCTCTGGAGTAAAGATGCTTTTGTCATCAGCTGTTGATAAAAGACCAAATGTTGGAGGATCCATCACTTCCTGCTGTTTGCTGACCTGCAGTTGTGTTAACATCTACTTCTGTTAAGGTGAAGTGAACCATCACGATGATCATCAGTCATAAATATCATTTTTTAGTTCTTTTCTTGTTTATGATTGACAGGAATCACTAGACTGATGTTCACAGTGATAAATTAAACCAAAATAAAGATTTAAACATGTTACATAGGGGTTAGATTCATTTTCAAAGCTTGTGTCTCCTTCCAAGCACCAACCTTAGTGTATTTTAGAGCAATCGTTAGGTCAGTTATAGCTAAAAGCTTGACGCCTTTGACTATTTTACTCTTAAATGTAGTAGAAAGGTTGGATCTGAGTTTCTTTTTTTATTCTTGCCACAGATTCTTTATTTGATATTGTTCTGGGCTTTGACTAGGCCATTCTGACATATGAATATGATCATATATGAACCACTGTCCAACTGGAAAGGGAAAGTATGCCCAAGTCTATTCTGCCTCTAACAGTTGTTTTCCTATCAACTCTGACCAGCTGGTCCCTACTTGAAAGATGATCCCCACAGCATGACGCTGCCAAGCTGTGTTTAGACAGATAGTGTTTTCACTTGTTTTGTCCTCATCTGAGACCAGCATGTTCTGCATGTTTACTGTGTCCTATATGAGATGGAGCGGTCAGGTCTTCTTATGGCTTTATCTAAAACGATGAAACCGTAGGAATGCTGCTGCAACCTACTGTCTCCTCAGTTCTAGGCTTTATTTTTATTTCTTTAAAAAAAAAAGAGAGAAAAACTTGCTCTGAGAAGTACGGAAGAGGATTAGGGCCACTGGAAAAAAAAAAAAATAAACTGATTTTTAAATTTTATTTCAGTTTAACATGGGGAAAAAAGTCAGAATTCTGAGATTAAAGTCAGAATTCTGACTTTAATCTCAGAATTCTTAGAAAAAAGTCAGAATTCT
>NW_015150965.1:212426-213835 GCF_000732505.1 Cyprinodon variegatus | reverse complement strand
CCCCTGCTGTAATGGATTGCTTTGTCAGCTATAGACAAGTTTTACAGTCTCTATTATTCCAATAATCAGTTAATCACGATTAATTAGATTAATTTTTCAGCCCTAGTTTGAAAGCAGTTGGTTGCCCTGAAGTTTATTTTTGTGGTATTGGAGTATAGGGGGTATAATATGAATGCATGCAACACTCAACACATTTATAAATAACCTTTTTCTGTCACGTGAAATCCCCAAAAATACCTTCAAGTTGATAATTGTAGCATTTCGCGTGAAAAGTCGCCACCCATTAAAGAGCTAAAAATGCCTATGATTATACGGTATTCAAATAAATGGCTATCGTCTCAGTAGCGAGTATATTAGAGAAGGATCTGCACAGTTAACCTTCTGATTTTCGCTGACACATCACAGAAAGAGAAAAACATTTCCCTCAGCCCTGATGATCCACGCAGCACGTTGCTGCCGTTTCATGACACACTCTGTCCCAAAAGAGCCGGCACTCCTATTGTGCGTCTGTGTGGGTGTCAGGAAGTTTGGCACCGAGCTGCTTTCGCTTCCTTCCTGTCCGGCCTGGAAAGCCGCCACCTCTTGGGGGTGATTGACACAGAGGCCTGTGAGCCGCTGCTCAGCGCTGCTCCAGGATGCCTGCAGGATCAGGATCATCGCTGCTTTCTCAATTCTCATCACATATCATCAGAGGAATAGTTTTTTTGTTGTTTTTTTTTTCCTGCCTTTAGCAGATTATTATGCATTACTGTTAATATACTCTAATGTCATAAAAGAATATCTCATTTGCTTGCTTACAAGGATCCTTCTGTCTAACTTCTGTTTACTGCTGATAAGTAGAAAGGTCTGACACTTCCTCCTGCTGCAGAGGAACAAGGCGGAACATGATGATGCAGATGGACTTTGGGTCAGGCTTCTGTTCACTGAGATAACTTCATTATTTTCACCTCCGATCCAACAGAGGCTCCCCGAAACCTTTTATCAGGGGACCATGATAACATTCCCAGCAGGCAGTGTTTGTGCTCAGAGGTATGCTCAGCTACCAAGGGCTGCCAAACCGGTCCGGCCGAAGAATATCTGAGCTCCATTCTTGTGGTGTTGTCATTTCCCGCTCCGGCATTGCATGTGTTAGCTCAAGAACTCAGATCCTTTACTTTTTGTTTAATGAATGTGTGACAGTTTCCAGCCAAACTTGGGCCTCAGCAAACGGTCTAAAGATAAAACTGAGGGTGGATTCTGTTTTAGGTGCTATGTGAGTAGAGAAATACATGAAACTGAAAATTTTTTGGATTTTTCTTATAGGTTAAGGATAGTGTGTTGCCATTTAGTTAAAGGCACACTATGCAACATTTTTCAGTTAATTAATGTGTTCCATAACGTTTTGGATGATTAAATGAGTCATTTCAGGT
>NW_015150965.1:210861-212141 GCF_000732505.1 Cyprinodon variegatus | reverse complement strand
TTATTTTTCAAAGTGTCAGAAATGGATAACAAAACTGCTAATTTCAATGACTACTTATTTTTGTCCAGCTTTAACATCGGCATCGATATCGGTTATCGGCTACATGAGTTTTGAAATATCGCAATATCGGATATCGGGCAAAGTCCCAATACTATGATGGGGACATCCCTACTAACAAGATTTCCTCAACAAAATCTAATAAAAAAATAAAATAAAGATATACTTTTGTTTCTATTCATGGGGTGAGAATTCAGGCTGTGGTTTAGGTTTAGGTCTCCTAACCGAAGCAAAGTAAGCAGCCCTTTGTTGTTAGATTTCCTGTATTGATGGACCTTGCAGTAGACCATAAGTCAACTTCAATTAATTTACCATTAATATAGTAGTCATAGCATGTGTGAGACGTCTCTTTGGCACGTATCAATAAACAAATTGATTGCACGAATCATTTTGTGGCAGACAGCTCTAGTTTATAACCAAAACAGTCATGTGCACAGCTTCGACAACTGCTATGTTGGGAAATGCGAAAGGTTAGTAAATGGCAAGCACAAGTCTAAGGAACAGTAAGTTTGTTCAGGTCTCTAAAGTATGTTTTGGAATTTATCAGAATAAAAGGTGAGGGATCTTCTGGACAGGGCAGATTTAGTTTACTGTTTAAATTCTATATTTTTCTAAATATTCCCTGATGTTGTAGGGGTCAGGGTTTAGTGCTCTATGAAAGTAGGTCGAGCTGCCTTCGGTTGGAGCCGCTCAGAGCTTTCATCTTGTGTTAATCTTCATCTGTGCAGACAGAGGTTTTGCATAGTGAAGTATGAGATTAGGTAAAGCTATTACTGCCTCATTGCTGGATCATGTTATAACCGTTGTCCGATGAACTGCCCAAAAATGGATTTGGATCAGGCAATATTCAGCCTGATCGGCTCTCTCCAGGGGCTAGCTGGTTGGAAACTCAAAAATAAGTTTGTCAGATCAGGATCCTCTCCAGTGGCACCAACTACCAGTTTTAGTCCATGAGGCAGACACCCTGTCTACTTTAAGGGTAGGCTTAAAACTTTCCTTTTTGATAAACCTTATAGTTGGAGGGGCTCAGGTTATTCTATCTCTATAGTTCTGCTGCTATAGGCTTAGACTGCTGGAGGACATAGGGACACCCATTTCATCATTCTGCTTCATTCTATCTCTATTCTCCCACTCTGCAGAATCTGTTAGTTCAATCTCTAACATTATGCTCTCTCTCCATCCTGGAGAGAAATATCAGCTGTGCTGCTGCCATCAACACCTTT
>NW_015150965.1:199807-209027 GCF_000732505.1 Cyprinodon variegatus | reverse complement strand
TAATCTTTATGTCTTTGTTTTAAAATAGCATAAATCATCACTGTTGCTCACTAAAATATGTTTTAAATGTTCATAATCATCCAAATTAAGTGGGTCAAACACAAGCAGATGCAGGATAGTGTTATAAGGATGTAAGCAACTCTTTCTATGTAACTCCCAACGATACAGAAAGTCACTGCTGTGGTGGAGATACTTTATCTACGCTAACATGTTGGCATTTTTCCATCGGTAATGAACACATTTACCTCCTCAGGACAGATAGTCAACTTGTCAGGCCGGTTTGTCAAGGTCTTTGTCATTGTGCCAGGAATAATTTCCTCCTCATCAGTCACAAACACCGCAGACCTGACCTCCACTGTGCACTCTTATCTCTGGCTTGTTTTGGATGTCCTCTCATAATTAAAGCTGCTGTATGACTACAATGCAGGTCAGACAGTGAATCTCTTTTAAGGCAGTTGGAGATTCATGATCCCGGACAGCCACATTCAACTTCACTAGATGGGGACATAAACAGTCGCTGGGAAATAAATTTTGTGAAGGGCTTGTGTTCTAGAAAGAATTTTGGCAAAGTTAGTCATCTTTAATGTCAAAGGTTGCATAACAGGAGATAATCTGTTGTTGCCAAAAGAAAAGAGAAGCTCTGGAATTTGCCTCTTTGTTTTGGTGTTAAAAGTCAGTTTTATTTTGCAAAGCTGATAGGGATGATTGAAACATTTTTAATACAGAATTCATTTACTTGTTATTTTTTGAACAACCATTTGATTACGGATGATATTTTTATTAGATCAGACACTCACACCAGTGTGTGAGAATACTCTGCCTTGGAACAGCAAGACACCCAGCTTCTTTCTCAAACATTAACTTAGCTAATCAAGATATGGCAAAACCTGCCAAAAAGTGGCTGATCTACTAAAATTATTTCTAGAAAACCCAACAACTACTGTAACCCACAAAAGAATCCAAAAAAATCTAAACCTCAGAGATAAAAGGACTCTTTACCAGCCAATACAACTTGGTGGCAGCTTTTCTACTATGCAGTGCTCAAGCAATTAATCGTATTAATCAATTATTGAAATAATTGTCAACTAATTTAGTTATCGATTAAATGGGCTGAGCTGCCCTGGCTACACTGGCTACACTGGCGCCGTCTGACCATCATCAGTAGACAATGCAATGAAGTGTCTTTCCCAAGGACACAAAGACAATGTAAACTGGAGCCTCAGACAATGAGTAATCATTACCTGGAGTATAGAGACTGTAAAATATGCCTTTAGCTGACAGAGTGACCCACATAGAGCATTAATTATATCAAAATACTAAAAAAATATATAAATTTGTTGCATATATTTAAAAAAACAAAAACTTTTCTATCTGTCAATATGCTCTATCCAGAGCTCCTCAAGTGGAAAAGTTTTAGTTTAACCTGGTTAAATTTTGTTTAAAAAAAATCTCCTTTTGCCATCCGATTATTAATTGAAAAAAGAATCAACAGATGAATATATTAGCAAAATAATTAGTTAGTTGCTTTCGTACTTCGTAGTAGTACAGCCGAACCAGCAATATTTACAAAGCCTTTAAATGATCTGATAGGATCTGATCTGCAGAGCTAAGCACCATGCCCAAAAACTGTACCCAAGTAAGAGCAGGACCATTTCAATGTTTTTTTTTTTACTCAAATAAATGTAAAAAGTAGCTATCCACGAAATGACTTAAGAATAAAATAGTATTTGGTTAATAAGGCTACTCAGGTGGTGAGTAACCAGTCTACTTACTACTGAAGCTCAAAGCATTTTAAATCTGGAAAGGAAATCTTTCTGTACAGCTTCAAATATTTAAGAAAGATTTTGACCAAACCATTTTTTGCTCAAATCTAAAATGTCAAACAAGCAGAAATCTCTAAATAGAATCAAATGCGACTGGAGCAGATATGGGAAGCCAAAACTGCCATATATTCAATAAATTAAAAGTGGCAAGATTATTATCTGCAAATGTACCAATTTCAATGTTACTTGTGATGCATGCATTAAACTAATATTTCATTATATTAAATAAATAATTACATTATCTTATTTAGTTAATGAACTAGTAATTTTATGTTTTCGTGCTTCCAGAAAAAAAAAAAATTCTGAACAGAAAAAAACTGTTCCAGGCGCTGCCAAGGCTCTAAGCTAACCTGATCTTGATTGGTAGAGTACCAAGAAATTTTATTTATTTTTTATAATACAGTAAAATAACTCTTTAAAAGTATTTTATTCCCTTCGAAAAGATACTCAGTTAAATATTACTAGTTACGACCCACCTCTGCTGTTTGCTTTGTGTCACTTTTTCCTTTACTGAATCACATCATATTTCTCCAGTTTGAATTTTTATCCAGGTTATGTTTTTCTGAGATTAACAGAAAAAAGCCAAACCTGAAGAAATCAGCAGTTTTATTGTGTTTGTGAATTAGTTTTCTTGAATGGCCTACATAAACCCTAATCTTCTTTGCTCCCCTCAAAGCAGCCATTGTCCCTGGAATCATGAGTGCAGCATAAATTAATCCCCCTGTCCCTAAAAAACAATATTTGCTCTGCTCCCCCGGTTTTTAACTGCACCCTAACCTGATTGGGAAATAAAATAACCTCTTGTCTTAGCAAACTCTGGTCCTGCTGAGTCATTATTTCAGCATCTCCTTCAGATCATCTTTGCCAAAGTTTTTAACCTTCATGTAGATCCATTTGACTTTTGTTTTGAAATGTCTCGTATTTGTCTTTTCCAGGTGACCGAGGTGTGTGGAGCGAAGCACCTGGGTTACTTTGGTACAACCCAGTTCTACATTGCTCTGAAGCTGCTAGCAGCTGCCCAGTCTGGTCTGCCCATCCGCCTGGAGAGTGTAACCGGCAGTAAGTCTTTTCCTCAGAGCGAAGGCGTCTTATGAGAGCAAAAGGGGATCAGGAGATTATCTTAACATGGCGGGATTTGGTCTAATCTGGATGAAAGGGGAGTTGCGTGGTAAGAGCTAAGTGGGTTTGCCCTCATTAAAGTAGTGCACAATCAGTCGCACCCCGACCAGAGAGGAAATCTGTTTTACCCCACAATGGATTAAAAGGGGAAGGGAATTCAGAAGCTCCTATATATGGTGGTCTGTAGCAGAGCTGTTAAGATGCTCACCCTGATTATTCCCCTCATTTAATGACTAATGCATGTATTATATAACATATCTTTATTTAAAAAGTGGGAACGAAACACTTATTTATAATTTTTTACACATTTTCTCCGCAGATCTACCTCTGCCCCGATTCGCTGGGCTTAAGAATGATCCGGAGATGCGATACACAGCTATTGCCCCCGGCTCTGACCCTCAAGGGGCCACAGCTGGTTCCGTCACCTGGAACCCTGCAGACAGGAGCACTTTCAGACACCTGGAGGCCAACGCTGAGGGGAAAGGAAGACCTGTAAGGAAATACTGCTGATGACCTTTCCTCTATTGTGTTTTCACTCTGAGAAAACATTTTTCCAAGCAGAGATAAAGTTACAATCAACCAAAAGGATTAATATCTTTATTGCATCTCATGAATTAATTAGTTTTTCACAATCCTGGTGAGAAATTAGTCCTTTAATCCTGCAGGTGTTCTTTAGGTGACAGAAGGCCGACTTTATTAAAGGAAAAGTCCGGTCAGCAAAGAATAATCCATTGATCATTATCTATACCTGAAACTAATACGTTTGTGGTAATTTAATGGATTTAGCCTTAATCAGTAAAAAGATAAAATAATTATTTTTCGCCGTGATCACTGAGACTTGCAGCAGCCATTTTCGCCCAAATATAGTAACACCTCACTCCTAACGTCTTCCGGCAGTGACGTCACGGTGCGGTAAGCCTAGCGCCATTCTCCCCGCTTTACAGGCTAAATCAATGGGAACTACTAGACACATCTGCAATCAACAACAATTATTGAAGATTTCCAGAGGACTTCACCATTGAAATTCACCAGAGCTATAGTGAAACTGTCAATGCCCACGTGCATGGCAGCTAGATGTTTTAATACATCAGGTAAAAGTGAAACCTTTCTGATTCACGATCCAGCACGGACGGGTTACTGCGGTCCTGGTTGTTGGATTGCCAACTTGAAGAGGGAGGATTTAAAGGAATAGTACACCCAAAACATGATTAGCCTTCATTTTCTACTCACCCCCATGCTGAACAACACTCTGGAGTACTTTTTTGATATCTCAAATGCATCTGGAGATCTGGGAGGCTTCTTGCTGTCTGCTGACATTCAAATAATGGAGGTCTATGGCGCCCGAGGCAGAAAGGTCCATAAAAGTCCACAAAAAACGTGTCAATATTCCTCCATACTGCTCGTCCAATGTATTCCAAGTGTCCTGAGTGGGTAGCATCTAGAATTTACTCGAAACAAAGTCATTTAGAATGTTTTTAGAGCATAAACAGTAGTGTATAGGATTTCCTGAAAGCGCGCACCTGCGCGTTCACGAGCCTACGGAAGCCGGCAGACCAAGCCAGATGAAAGTGCGCATTCAGCGTCTGCTCTTCCAATAATGCAAGCGTAGAAGAAGAAATGTGCCGTTTACCTGTGCAAAGAAAGAAACAACGAAAGAAAAATGTCTGAGGACTTCAGTGTTGAGGAAGAGCATGAGTTCTTTGCCGAGCTGAATGCGCTGGTTTGGTCTGCCGGCTAATGAAAATGAAGGCTAATCATGTTTTGGGTGTACTATTCCTTTAACATCAAATTTCTGGCTGGAGAAAAAAAAACACGTCATATGTAGCCAACATTTCAAAGAAGAATGTTTTTAAGATAATAGTGTGTTGTGACAAACACCAGATACAGCACTGGGACTTGCTCAACAGCCGATACCGCACCGTGACGTCACAAACCAGTAGGTGGCAGTAGTGTTCTTTGACAAACATGGATGTATTTGGCAAAACACAGTCATATGAAATAACTTTTAATTAAAAACACTTCATATTTATTGAACAGTACATAATAATTTTGTATTTAAAGTACTTTCAGAAGTTTGAATTCTGAATATGACCAGAATTTTCCATTAACGTCTTAATGAACATCTGAAGGTTTAGGTCTGAGTTCATCACTATATCCAGATTTAGAGCCTGATTGGTGGTTTGTACCTAAGTTTACTGAAGCTACGTTCTAATTTCTAAACACTCCTTTTTTTTGTTTAGGCCCAAAACCTTTCACTTCAGCTGTTAGCACGTCAATGCATCGATTTTATAATTTATATTCTATGCGTTTACACATACCTGGGTTAATGTGTTCACAATCACCTGGTGACACGCTAATGTACAGCTGTGTGTCGTCTGCATAGTTATTTTAACTTGGCTTGTTTACTAAGAGCTGAGTTAGGGAGAGCAGATTGATATTGAATTAAAGGGGCCCTAAGATGAGCCTTGGGAAACACCACACGTGATTTTATTTTCTGTTTTCTGATTTAAATTTCCCTATCTTTAAAGTTCCCTATCTCTGTCCTTCAAGTAGCATTTAAACTAGTCCAGTCTGTTCCAGAAAGGCCGAAAAAATGAGTTGCATGGTGCACGATGCTCCAATAATACCAGCACTGTGGTCCTTCCACAGTCTGCATGCCGTTGAACACCTTGATTAGGGCAATCTCTGTGCT
The DNA here is from genome assembly GCF_000732505.1 of Cyprinodon variegatus. NCBI lineage: Eukaryota > Metazoa > Chordata > Actinopteri > Cyprinodontiformes > Cyprinodontidae > Cyprinodon > Cyprinodon variegatus. The sequence continues at coordinate 203,393 of NW_015150965.1, read as the reverse complement.
GTGTTGAGCCAGAAGCAGGTGGTCATCATTCAGAAGGTGTTTAACTCTTGAAACAGCTTTTTAATGAACCGCTTCTGGTAAACAGGAGGTTTGAGACGGGCTTGTAGTTCCTCAGTAACAGCTTCTTCAAGTTGCTTTTATCTAAACATTAAACAGCTGATTATTTGATGGCATATCAGAGAAGAGACTCTAAAGTGACTCTAAAGCTAAAACCATCTGGTGTTAATTTAGGGCTGCATTGATTCATCTGAACTGTTCTTTTTTATGTCTTGATTGATCATCCAGGAAAGTTTGTTAAAACAAAGTTTAGATGTTCTTTAATCCACACAAGGTCAGAATTATTACATATAATCGCTAAAATGTACAAACACGTTTCAAATTTAAAAAAAGAAAATCACAAAGCTTTTCTGTGAAATTCTATTTACAATTTTAATGAAATTGGAACATTGTGTAAAATGTAGAAATTATACTAACATAATACAATTATTTGCTCATTGTTTTCCATCTATATGCAAAAGGAGTGAATATTTGCAAAATACCATCAAAGTTTATTCGTTTAAACATGAATTATCTTGACTTTTTTGTGTAGTAAATTTAACGTGAGTTATACAGTAATTGTAAGTCACTGTATTCTGCATTTCTTTGCTTTTTAAATGGCAATTGCCCTATACTTATGGCACAAAAACAGTTCTAATGAGCCTAAAACACTTTGCACTACATTCAGTCATTCAACCATCCATGCTTTCATTTACATGCTGAAGCAGGAAACTACATTTTACTCAAATTCTCGACAGTTTTCCATTCAGATGAAACAAACATTATAGCGTTCCAAGAGTCAAGGTGAGGCTTCCAGACCAGTGAACACTAAACCAGCTGTTAAACACAGCAGTGATAGCATCATGTGGAGGGTTATTTAGGGGTACTTGAAAAAAGATGGAACTTCAAATTTCCCGAAGCTTTAACTTCTAGACGGTTGATGACACCAACTTCTTCTTCTGGTTCTAAAGGAGCCGTGGTCTCCTCCTCGGTCTCCATCCAGCTCACCGCCTCGCTCTCCTCTGACTTATCGCGGCTACTCGTATGCAAAGCAGAGAAACGGTATGGACACGCAGATCAGTAAGACAGCTTTTCTTTTTTTTCTCTTTCCCTCTGACACATTAACTGAATTTAGCTCGTTGGTAAACGTTTCTCCTCCACCAGCTCTGTCTTTTTCCTCTCTGCTGCAGCCTATGAGAAGCACTCCTCTGGATCCATGGTTCAGCCGGAGCAGCACTCCTCACCCAGCCATTACGTGAACAAACCCACTGTGGAGCATCCAGCCATGGCTCAGGTACACTCAGCGTTTTAGCCTTTTTCTTAAAAAGCAGCATTATAATATACACTTCTGCTTATAGGCTTCCTCTATAGAGAGACTCAATCAGCAGTCTGCAGTGACCTATACAGATGATGACCCCTGGAGGATCACAGTGGAACAGCTGGAGTATTACACCAACCAGTTTAAAACCCTCCAGCCTGACCTAGGGGCTCTAATCCTGGGTAAGGAACCTCCAACTATTGCTTGTGGGTAAAAAAAAGAACCTGTTTAATGTCTAACATCTCTGTTTGCTGCTTCCAGGAGCTGTAGCAAAGAACTTCTTCACTAAATCCAAGCTGCCCATACCAGAGCTCTCCCACATTTGGTGAGTGCTGACTCAGTGTGAGTTTGTCCTCGTTCTGCTCGGAGGTCACGTTGCTGTTTTTCAGCTGCATGCTGCCTCTGAGGCCCACAGAGTCCTTACTTTAAAGGGAAAGGACCTGGACTGCACCTTTCCTCCTCAAACTAGCAACAGTATCTTGCAAATCTCCCCGCAGCGCTTGAAGGTTCTCACATTTTGTTACAATAATGCTTCAGTGAATTCACTGAGATTTTATGTTTTGATAGATTTTAACGTCGGATTTTTAGATTTCTTAACATTGGAGAATAATCTGTGTCTTAAAGACCATGGAAGATAGCAAAGGATAACATCGGAAAGCACTTAAAGCAATGCTTGAGCAATTATTCAGAAATGATCTGTGAAAAGAAATCTGTTTCCTAAAGATGAACCTTTATTATATTCCTCTACCTAGAAATCCCATTTTGATTGTCATATATCAATGATGCAAGATAATCAGATGTGTTCTTTATGTTTTCAATTCTGTTCTGTGTTTCCTTAAGGGAGCTGAGTGATGTGGACCGGGACGGAGCGCTGACCTTCTCCGAGTTTTGCATAGCCTTTCACCTGATTGTGGCTCGGAAGAACGGATACCCCCTCCCAGAGAGCCTTCCTCCGACGCTGCAGCCAGGGTTCGCGCAGCGTGGTGAGGAGCATGTGTCTCAGGTAGAGAGGGTTCCTGTAACTTTTGGTTTTCATGCTGCATTTAATTCTTCATCCTGAATGAAGCTTTTTAATTTTCCCTTTGTTTGCAGAGACTGGAGCCTTTAATTTTCTTTGAGGACGCAAAATCGAGGCCCTGTCAGGTGGTAAGCTTGATCCCCAGATGCTCTTTAATCATGCTAGTTTTCAATATGGCCTGTAGGGGGCAGCAGCAAGCTAAAGATAAGAGACTCGGAATTCAGGCTGCAGAATGTTGGTCCTAAAGAGAAACCATTAGTTCCTCAAATGGACTGCAGAAGAAAATGAATGCATCAGTGTTACCAGTCAGTTCTGCTGGCATGTCTGCCCTGTTCTCTGTTTAGGACCCAAGCAGCTCTGGGAGGCTGGAGCCAAGCTTGGCTGCAAGGAAGCAAGATTTACCAGAGGAATCCCTCCAACAAGGTAAATCAGATAATGAAATGGTCCACTTTACTCAATGAATCAAGCGCTCTTTAAAAGCAGAAACACAGTTTTACTTTTGCTTCATTAGATTTTTCTTTAAAAGTAAAGATTTCTAAGAGAAATTTTAAAGAAGCAGAAGCAATAAACAACATTCTTATGGGTCTGTGGGGCTCTATGCAGAATCTGAGCGCTCACTTATTACAACCAGGTTTAAATGCTGACATGGATGTCAAAATAAGATGCAAATAGATGGAGCATTAACTATTCTTTTTCCAGGTTTGATTGATAATATTTTCTGCACCAAGTTAGATTTTTTTCTGTGTCATATAGAGTCAGAATTATTCATACAAGCTAAATTCCTCACAGCCTGCCTTCTGATATTTAGTTACAGATGTTTGTCTTCTTCTTTAACCTAAACCCTACTTTTACCCAAACTCAGATAACAAAACATGAATGATTCCATAAATGTCACTCAGCAAGTTGTAGAGAGGAACAAAGGCTAAATGAAGCATTCAGCAATTGGAAGTTTAGGTCAGTAGTGTGCAACTTATCACATTCATTCAGCCATTTTGTTCTGAGTCCGGCCAACTAAAAGTCGTTTAGAGCCGAAAAATATTACTAAATTTTTCTATACAACAAAACCTATTATTTTTGTGAAATATCTATATCCATCTTTAAAAAAAAAGAAGAAAAAAAAAAGCTTTTGGGTATTTTTAGCTTTTAAAATAAGAGAAAACATAAGAAAACATATTGCTGGTGCTTTTAATGTAATTCTGTAATGAAAACTCAGG
>NW_015150965.1:187357-199364 GCF_000732505.1 Cyprinodon variegatus | reverse complement strand
TATATAAAATCAAAACAACTTAGTCAACAACAGAAATGCTGGAGAGGGTGTGGACATGTAGATCCCAATCACTCCCATATCTTTTGGTCATGCATTAAACTGCAGTTATTCTGGAACAGTGTCATTCAGACAGTAGAGGAAATTTTATGCTTATCTATACCCCGAGATCCGAGCTTTGTATACCTAGGACTTATGCCATATAAAGTCATTGGGAAAAAAGACATTTACCTCTGCAAAATATTACTGATTGCTGCCAAAAAGGCATTGACAAGGAATTGGTTGAAACGTGACCCTCCTGGGCGTGGACAATGGCTGAATATTGTAGATGAACTATACACCATGGAAAATTTGACTTTTCGTCTGAGCCTTAAAGAAGGTGACTTTGAGAAAAAATGGCAGAAGTGGTCAATGTTCAAGGCCAAAACCCAACCATAAGAGGGAAAAAAAAAAAAACTTTGGTAAATATGGTAATGGATGCTCCCCCCAGCTTGTTTTTTGTTTTTTCTTCTTGTTTTTTCTTTTGTTTTTGTATTATGAAAAAGACTAAATAAAGAGTTGGAAAAAAAAAAAAAAGCATTAAATTTGAGTTATTCATTTCTGTATAAACCCTGTTTTAGCCACTGAAGCCAATGTAGAGGGTCCAAAGAGCCACATGTGGCTTTGGAGCTACAGGTTGTAGACCCCTGGTTTAGGTGAATAACTGACTGAAATAATTATCCTAAACAGTTATTTTTTTAAGATTAGGGACACTATGAGCAACATCATGCTTGGACGCTGCATGTGGGGTCAATCAATTTTCTTGCTTGTCAATTTTCTTGTTTAAACGTTGTCCTTCTCTAACATGCGAGAGGAGTCCAGGTTAAAAAAGGGCATTGGTTAAAATGTGCAGAAACAATCCAGGAACCATAAAAACTAGAGAGATGCTTGAATATTCATCACGAGAAAGAAGAGTAGCAAGAACAGGAATCATCATGGAAGAACCAGCCCCTGCACTGCATGGACCATCAGCTGAGTCCAAACGGACCTGCCAGTGGCTGGTTCATTCAACTATGCAATCCAGTTATATTAGGGAGATAAAAGCAATGAGTGAAAACTTTTCCAAAGTAGTTAAATGCTAAATCGGCACTCATAAATCAATATATATGTAAAGGGGAATTGAAAGGAAATTGAATTTTCTGACAACACTGGACTAGGGGTGTGGGGAATAATCGTTTTGGCGATATATCGTGATATTCGGCTGCCCAATATAATATCGATCTTTCACTTCTTAGTATTGATTTTCAAAAAAAAAAAAATGGTTACATAAAACATTGATGGGAAAATGGGCTACCTCTGCACCACCACTCTGGCAGAAAGCGCTGTGGAGCCCTTTTTGTATTTGAGGCAGTCACAGTGGAAGAAAATCCCAAACAACATGGATAATAATACCTAATCAATATTTTCTGATGAAAATATACAGCACTTGCTGTTTTATCTCATCATTTGACTTTGATAGCTGGGGAAAATATGGCGAAATATAGTGATACTGCAATATCGTGATAATATTGTATCGTGACCCATGTATCGCGACACTCATGCCAATACTCACCTCTACACTGGACAAAGACAACACAACAAAACGAGATCTTTGAAAAACTGTTTACATTTTTTTTTTTATCTGCTCCAATGAGTGAAAATTATTCCACAGTGTTGATGATAAAAGGTCGTAGAACGTACCGCTACGTCCTGTTAGGACTGATTAAGGTTGGTTTGTCTCTCTGTTGCCTGTAGATACGAGTGGGAAACGTTTGGTCTCATCTCGACAGAAACCCAATCTCCAGCTGGGAGCTTTTCCTGACAGAGCAGGTAATAATGACAGGCCTTTAACACGAGGGTAGAGCTCTTTCTCCTCCTGGTCTCCACATGTTGGATGTTTAAGCATGCAGACCGACTCACTGTGTAACATAAAGAACCGACTACTCTCATAGGTTCGACTGGACCAACAGTCTTCCTGATTTAACCATTTTTTTCTCCGATTTTTGTCGATTCATCTTCTTTTGGTGGTGATTTTTAGAGGTGATTTTGTTAGCGGATCGACCTGAACTCAGTAAACACTTGTAGCCAAAAGGAAATAACTGCTTCTCATTAACAGCCACCTAAACTGAACGTCTTTTTTTGTTCCTTGTCACCTTTCCTCCCAGAGCCACATCAGGATTTAGACCCGCAGATGAGGACAAAAACAAGACAAAGGTAAAAATGCGTCCAACTCCGCTTTGACTCGCTAAATCATTCATACGCCTTCAACATTTTCACAGTTTTATTCATTTTTCAACCATAAATTCAATATTTACTCACATAAATTATGTGGAGCTAGAAGGGACATGATAGGTGGATTTAAAAACACAGTTCAACTGATTGGAAGCAGAAGTCGAGGCAAGTCTGAGGTAAACATTGGGCCTCATGCAACATTTTTGTATTGTCGTATTTTTCTCTAATGTGGGCTTTTATGAACACGACACATCAGTCTTCACTTCATTAAATCATCGTAAATGATCATCATAAACTGTTCATTCATTGAAATGGCATCGAAGAAAAAGGAGAAAAACTTTAAAGGTTTGCAGACTGAGATTCTGCTGACTGATAACTGAGCAGCAGAATTAAAGGACAATTTAAAAAAATAAATTAAAAAAAGAATTCAAGGTCCATCAAAAAGCCAAGAAGGGATAAATAAATAACAAGTGTTGTAAATTATGTGTTACAGAAGTAAAAATAAAATAAAAGAATAGATATAATATTAAAAGAAAAATCATTTGATCCAAAAGCAAACAATAAAAACTTCTGGTTAAGCAAAAAGGTGCAATATATGATATAAACGCTTAATGAGTTAAACATCAACCAACACGACACAACGTTATGCTAAATCTCCATTTAATAAAAAGATGCATGTTTACCGTACATCTCCAGTCCATCTCTGCCTTCCATTCATCTACTCTCCATCTCTCTCACAACGCATAAACATGTATAAAATGTTAATGTAAAACTCTAATTTAACAAAGTCAGAAACCCAAATATTCCACATTTAGTGTTAGAAGAGCTTTGCTGAACTTTCCATCCATTTCTGTTCATGTTATTTCAATAAGAGATTGATCTCTGACTGTTCTTTCTTCTGATGAAATAACAAATAAACCAGTTTCCCCTGGATACTGACATGCCAGCTGCAAGTGCTGACTGATAAACTAATATTTTAGTGCATAATATATAATAATGTAGCCTAATAGAATAGACAATCACAAGTTAAACAAATGTAGCTAGACTTGGATAACAGCTGACTGATGGATTGAGCAACAATCGTAGCTCTGGAGCATCTAAAATGTGTTCGTACCTGAGAGAGGATTAGAAGAAAAATGGTGAACGTGACATTTTCTCCTAAATCACACGTACTAAAGATTTCAGAACGAATTAGTGCGTACTAACGGTTCTTGCACGAGGCCCTAATGTCTAGCTTAAATCTTAGAATTCTTTATCAGTGTTAATTAAGTTTGGTGCGGAAATCAAGACTGTTTAATTGTTTAATTCTACAGCTGTGTTTTAGTTCTTATCCAAGCCTGAATTTGTTGACCTGTGACCTCCCCTTCAGGTCATACTCCAGCACTTCCATTGACGATGCTGTAAAGAAGGCGGAGGAACCGCCCACCCCCCCGCCTCGCCCTCAGAAAACCCACTCCAGGGCCTCCTCCCTGGACCTCAACAGGCTCTTCCAGCAAGGCGCTCCAGGTACGATCAGCTGCCGCTCCTCCCACAGCATTCTGACTGATCAGGTTTTGTTCATAGTTCTCTTTTCAAAGAGGGAAAAGCAGAAATAAGGCATTATTGCTCACAAAAGTGGAAGTCAGGTTCTGAATATGAAACACAGATTTGACTTTAGTCTTTTTAAAGAGCAACACCTCACTACTGAGAGCAAACGCTTTGATTGAAAACCTGCTTTTCTTGGGTTTTAGCGGTGAAAAGTGGATGGTTGCTTCCTCCTCCTGCTCTCCCTCCCAGACCCTTAACCTCACAGGTGAGTCCCTCAATGCTAAGCCTCTTTATGCAATGAAAAAAAGAAATAAGGGAGGATCATTTTAAACCAGAACATTACATCTTTCTTTTCAGGTTCCTCATTTTGTCAACGTTTCGGAGCAAACTTCCCAGAGTAAAGTGCAGCAGCCAAACTTTGCTGACTTCAGTCACTTCAGAGAAGAGGTGAGTTTTCACCTCATTTTCAACACAATGCATTTCCTAGCAGCTTTTTCCCTAAATGCTGCAACCAGAACCTGATCCTGCAGAAGAAACTAGCAATAAAAAAAAAAATTTGTAAGCAAAGTTATTGTCGAAGGGCAACATTTTCCAGCAGAGGATTACCAGACTGCTTTATTGAAGCTTATTAAAGGAAAGTTGAGTGGAAGGAAATGTGCTTGAGATAAAGGTGCCCTAGCAATAGGGATGTATGCTCTTACGAGTTAGGTGGAAACCATAATCTATTTGTAACGAAGCAGCAAAATTAATTTTACCTTTTCAATCTGATCAAAGAAATCAACACTGAAGGGCTTATATCATGCAAAATGGGCTTTTTTGATTAATAATTTTATAATGGTATTCCTTTGTCAAACATAAAAAAAATTGTGCAAAAAGTAATATTTCGCCTGATTTACGTGTCTCTCCATTCTGAAAGCACCGACTTTGACCTTGCAAATGCCCGTTTTCCTCGATCCAGGAGGGGTGATTAGGGAGATTGCGATGATTTCAGCTCAAAGTTGAGCAGAAGCAGCTTATCTGCACAGAGAAGCACATGTGCCTTTTTTAGCTAATGTCTTTTGTCGTGAAAATCAGTATTTTAGCTTCCAGGGTCTCTGACTCAGACTGGTCGCCTCCATATGATCGCCTAAATATTCACTATTCTATCTGCTCCCCAAAACTATATTGAAACCACTACATGCTTCTAGACTAAACTCACATTTCTATACAGGTGAGCATCTAAAATCTGACGTGGACATAGACGGTTTTCATTATTTGTCTTATTTTAAGAGAAATCTAAAGTCAAATGAAATCAGATTTCCACTCTGTCCTCCATCACACAAATCAGCAGGAGACAGCCAAACAGTGCAATCCCTCAGTTATACTTCACTCACCTGAGATGCATGCCTCCTGACATCATCAGAACCGAATTCATACATTTCTTCAGTGTGTAGAAATGAATAAAACAGATTTCCCCTCAGGTCAAACATTGAGCATAGCCTCATCTATTTATCTCATAGACTCTGTTTCCCATCATACTACAGATCTTTCCCATTATAAATCATACAGTCTGCGGTTTTGTGGATCCCCCCCCTCCCCAGTTTGTTTAATTTAATGCTGACTTTCTGTAGTTCCCCTAGAGAGGGCTTCATCTGATGTTTGACTTCATAAAAACCATCCACAGCAGATTATCCCTCAGATATCTATATGCTGTGTTTATACGTATATTTCACTCTGTAAGATAACCTGCCCTGGAAACCTCAGAGGAATGTTCAGTACATGAGCGACATATAGGTGCTGGAAGGAAGGAATGTCCTCCTGAATGTAAGAAATATGCAAACAGACAGTTAAATCAGTTAATCCATCATAAACGCAATGATATTGTGCAATATATAAATATTTCTCTTTTTCTATTTTCCTCCCCCTGACTTTTTTTAAACTCCAGTTTAATATTCAGAGTCTTAATTGTTCATTATTTCTTTAAAGCCTTTCTTTGTAGTGGATCTTGTGATTTATCCTCACAGTTTGTAGTTTCCTCTCGTCCACAAAGGGACATTCTCTCTAATGGGTAATTGATGTGAGTTTTTGAACCCCATATTCTCACTGCTGTATTTATGCCTCTGAATATTTTCCCAAACATTTTAAGTTGGCTTAAATCTGATAGACCAACACAAAGTTATTTTAAAGTGGAAAAGAAATGATGCATGTTTTTCAACATTTTGCACAAAACAAAATCCTAAAATAATAGCATTCAGTTGAATCCATCCAACCCAGAACATATAATGTCTGATTCCCATGTAGGTTTGAACTTTAACTAGACCAATATATTACATTATCTCTTCCACTCAGCAGTTGAGAGCTATTTCCTGCAACTGTGTCCACTTAAAAACACCTGACTCAAATGGTTTGGTATCATCATGTTGAACAGAAACCTTCAAATAGGGGAAATTGATAACTTTGCAGCCTTTTTTTAAGCTGAAACTTTTCTTGCTCTTTACAATTACCGGTATGTCCTTCTTTTTGTATCGTAATCCATCCATTTTCCATCACGCTTATCCAAAGCGGGGTTGCAAGGGGTCCTGGGCCTATCTCCAGCTGTCTACGGGCGACAGGTCGCCAGTCCATCACAGTTTTATATCGCTATATGAAACAATATCCCTATAAAACGGTTTTAGGTTGTAATGTGATAAAATGAGGAAATGGTTGAAGATGTGTGAAGCACCTCTGTGTCATCCTGAAGGGGGAGGAGTCTGCTTTGGGTCAACCTGAAAGCTAAATTAAATCTTTGTTCCTTGTTTTGATGATCTCCTTACTGCTTTTTGCACCTGATTAGTCCAGTTAACCTTGGATGCGTTTAAAAAGCTGCTCCTCAGAAAGTGACAGCAATGGCGCATCAAGGGGCCACGACCTTCAGCTGATGTGACCACACACGCTGCCCCTGGGGCCAATAAGGCTTCATTACAACTACACAAACTACTCCCCGGCATTGAAAGGTTTCCATGCTGCGGTTTTGCCCCACATGCAGTCAGTAGAAGGAGCGTTTGTCTAAAAGACAAATGCATTCTCGGCTAAATGTTTCTTGAGGTTTCTTGGGTACAATTAGGAGCAGAGTCTGTTTAAGCTTTTAGGATCAGTGAGTACATTTCACTGCATCGCCGTTTTAATAAAGCTTCCTGAGTCGTTATAAATCCTTCCAGTTTCAGCAAAACTAATCCTTGAAAAATAAAGAAATTAAGAAGTACGATGCATGAGGATTTTCCTCACACTTTTGCACTATTAACCTCTGCTGAGCAAAAGCAGGTGGCAATAAATCAAACGTTGCGACTGCAAGAGAGCGGCTGAAATGCCATGAAAAGTAGGTGTAGTAAAAGTAAGTTAATCCATCATGGCTGCCCCTAGAACAGGCTAGAAGCTGCTCCTGGGGAGCACTACATCACAGGCCCTGCAGGAAAGGTTCTGATTTATCATAGGTTGGAGCAGATGCATTTCATCCTGCCTCTTTATAGCTGCTCTCTGCTGTTATTTCACCCCATCATGACATCAACACTCCACTCCTGCAGGAAGAGCTCCTCCATCATTGCTTTTCGCTTCTTTGTTTGGGTTACAGGAGGAGAGCAACGTTAAACTGGAAGAGCAGGGTCCCAGCTCCAGGTTTGGGCTGAGTTCTGAAGACCTGACAAGTTCTTCCAAACAGGTCAGAGCTTCTAACAAGACCACGCTTGGAAAAAGGAGCACCAGTCTCTGCATTTAGTCTACGTCTGTGTTTCAGTTAAATGGAGACGATTTCTGTTTCTGGTGACTTTTCAGGACGCCTCTGGCACTCCTCAAAGTCAAGCGCCGCAGAAGCCAATTCGAAGGAAATACCACCCAGAGAGCCAGAACCTGGAGACTGGAACGACTCCTCCTGCCATGCCGTTTCCTCCGCCTGCCAAACCCAACCAAAAGTCAGTGAATTATTCAAACTCTGACACTTTTACCCTTTAATCATGCTGATGTTGGCTCTGAGATGCAGCAGCTAAAGCTTTGCCCTAGAAACGCATTCATTACCTTTGGACTTTTCTACACTGTCAGATGTTTGAAGCACAGATTCAATGAAAGTTATTATAGTTTCAAAAGGTTGGACCAATGCTGAGCTGCGGATGAAAAAGGAATTGACACCAGTTTTTAATTCTTTGAACCAAAATAACTTAAAAGTCATCTGGAGTATTTCCTCCTTCTGGGTCTCCATTGTTTACATCTGAACTTTGACTACAAAAAGTTTCACGTGAGCCTGGTTGGGTCATGTTTGTGGTTTTGGTTTCTGGCTGTCAGATGGCAGGATCTCTGCACCCTGAAACAAAACAGGCCCCCACCATGGGCAGCTGTCTACAGCAATGGTTCACCCTGAATTATCAGCGATTTATTTGTTTTCCTTCTCTTATAACATTTTGAATGTAGGCAAACATTTAAAATGTTGGTTCTACGCTGGGATTTCCCCACAGTGCATCTCACACACTGTAGTCATTGGCCCTTTGCTCAGCACTCCTCCATGAAGATTGATCCACGGTGTTGGGTCTCTGTTAAGGGTTTCAATGCAGTCAGATGAAATCTTTTCAGCCTTTTATTGGTACATTTTGTGTTGTATGTCACATAAAATTCTTCTACTACAATCAAGTTTTAGTTTCTATTAGACAAATTTTCCCAAAGGTTTAGTTTTTAGGGTATCTTATTATAGCAAATTGAAAAATTTGTGCAAAATTAACGTGACGTAATTTTGGGTAGGAAGGGAGGAACATGATCAGGGACGGGGTGGACATGTCCCCTGCACGTCCATTTTGGTCCACTGCATGTTTCACTGTCCAAAAACAATGTTGCACTACAGTATAGAGACTGACACGGGAGTGGATTTTCACTTCTGTCCCGTCCCACTCCCACAGAAAAAAATTGTGTCCCGTCCCGATCCCGGGCCAGAGTAGAAATCTAAATCCTGTCCCGTCCCACTCCTGGTGAAATTACTCCCACTCCCATCCCGCTCCCATTCAGAATGACTCCCGCTCCTGCACCACTCCCATTCTTGTTTTGTTTTTTTTTTGAGCACGGGTGAAAAACACTGTTGGTTTTTGGGTCGTGTAGTTTTTTTGACTCGCATTATAGTGTAGGCTTCAAGGAAAAAAACGACAAAATGGCAGCGCCAGTACTGGATTTTTTTTCTTTCTATTTTATTTTATTTTTTGGCATCATTCCTAGTTTTTTTTTTTGTTATTATTGGTTTGCTCCCGCTCCCGTCTGCTCCCGTTAATGTTTAATCCTGTACCGTCCCAATCACGTGATCGTTACTATTACTGACTCCCATCCCATGGGAATTCCACGGGAATCCCGTGACCCATGGGATTCCCGAAAAAATGTCAGTCTCTATTACAGTACACAGACATTCAAGCACTAGGACCAAGCGAAAAACCGCAGCTCAAGCTTGAGCTCCTGATTGGCCCAAAATTGGTCTTTTCTTGTGTGATTGGCTGTCACTTCTTAGAAGCTCTCTTTAAAAGCATCTGATGTCTCACTGAATCCGGTCTGTGATTGGACAGTCAAACACGCTGAAAAAAGTTAGATTAAAAAATATTTGTGTCCCCCCCACTTTCGTCCATGCATTATTTGATAGGAGATCTAAAAAATATCAGACCGTTATACAATTCATTGCTTCACTTGGTAGTACCTTGCTTTTATTCATACTTGCACCTGATGCGTATTTTAGTGGCTGAGATGTTGAAGTTATTGTTTACTGGTTAGAAACAGAAAATGTAACCAAAAAATGAGGCTTGTTTTATTCTATATTGTCATGCCACTATTTAATAATATGACAATACAATATTTTTCTGACATCTCACAGCTCAAGGGGATATAAATGGTTTTGCAAGGCACTGTATTTAATCCTGTGGGTATCATTGCTAAGAAAATGTTCTATCAAAGGCAAAATTACATTTAAGGCCTCTTGTACCTGAGCAGGTTTTCCTTTTTATACCAATACAGACAATTCAATGCCTGAGAAATGGCTCCAATTCTGCAGTAGCTGTGTGATGCCCTTATCTAAATGTCCTTTTTACACCTTTTCCAAAACCTACAGAAACAAATCAGCCATTTACAGAAAACTGAACCAAACTCAGCTTTAGAGTGTAAAATTTAAAAGAAACAGACAGAAAAAATATCCCTAGTATCTAATGTGACAAAAATGAAATATTATTTTAAAAAAAAATTAAAGTTTCCAAGTTCATTAAATATATCAATAAAGGTATGTCCTGTCTATGTCCTGACATGTTGGTGAGCAAGTTTGCAACACTGCCATCTAGTGGTGAAAAACAGCAAATACCAAGTGGGAGAAACCTCATTTGGCCTAAATTGTTAAAAATGTAAATTCAATTTTTGTAAAAGTAAAGCCTTAAAACAATTACTTTGATATCATAACTTACTCTTTCAACACATAACATATGAATTGATGCTTATTGGCATCCCTAATGATTATCTCAGGTCAGAGTAAAAAGTCCATGGGAACTAACTGAGACTTTGACTTCCTCTGATGTAAATATGACATAACAGGGAGACCTTTTCCGCTTAGTCGCTCATAAACAGACAGATCTTGGCTTCAAGCGAACAGCTACTCCTCTAATGTATCAATATCTACAGTCAGGGTGAGAATTAGACTGGTTAAACCAACTTTTAACAAACCTGATTCAGGATTTTTGTTTATTAGAGGATTTTCACTAAAATCCTTTAATGGAAATCCTTTCTTTTTCTTTTTTCTTTCCCCGTCATCAAAAAAGTAGATATGTATAGTTCCCTTAAATACTTCTGAGATGGAACTGTGTAGTTCTGGTTTAAAACAATGTGAAAAGGCACTTTATGGTGACTGCTTTCATTTAAAAAATACAAATCCAGGACCGTGTAAATCAAACCCTGAGTTAAACAGAAAAACAGCTCATTATTGGCACTTTTAGCAGACTAATGATACATAGCAAACCAAATCAAAACAGAAATGGATAAACCTTCTGCAGACCTAAACCCTGCAGGAAATTTCCAAATTCTTCATGCAGAGATAATTCTGCTGCAGTGAAAGTTACCAGACGCAGCATGAATGTTGCTCCAATTATGACCACAGATCTTTGGTTTTAATAACCCGCAGGTTATGAACGCTGGTTAAAATGAATCCGTTGGTATTAGACGTCACACCAGAGACGGTTTCTGATTTAGATTTTGATCAGCCGCTCTTTGTCACTGCAGGGAATCAAGGATTTCTGGCAGACATTGAGGTAGAAACAATTTTGCTGTCTAGGAATAACAAAATGGTCATATTTTATTTTACTTCTTCCTATGTTTTACTTCATTAACTGATTAGAAGTTTTTTCAGGGATTTGAAAAAGCCAAACTCTGTTCTGTTTATGGGATAATCCAGAAATCCAGCCAGAGTTTATCTGACAGAAAAGGCCCTGTTCCACCATAATGACTTTAGCATGTGGGTCCCTGTCTCCTCGCTGGCCAGACGGCTCACTGAGGCAGTCGCTGAGTAGAAGGTGACCATCAATAACAGCTCTGACTCCTTGCAGACAGATGTGGAGCTGTTAGTCTGCAATGTTTTAAACAGTTTGTTGCATTTCCACACAGCTGAAACTGTCCTATCAATTCTGTTTTACTTACTGTGTTTTTTTTTTTTTACCTGGAATTGGGAGTAAAATGCTAATAAATTTAAATAATCCTCTGTCAGGCTGCTGTCCCGACAGAAGAAAGAAATCCAGATGGCGATCCGTAAGAATCGGGAAACCAACGCGGTTTTAAGGCGCCTCAACAGCGAGCTCCAGCAGCAGCTCAAGGTGAGCCCATTTATTCAGAGCTCAGCCTATGGTTCCCTGGTCCTACACATCCTAAATAAAGACTGAACACTATTTAGTTTTTTTTTTTTTTCCAAGTCTGAATAAATATGAAAAAAGAAGAAGTTATTTTTACTTTGAGTTTTTTTCCGATTCATTGTTTTATTTTTGAGTCCCAACTTCCTGTCCTTCCTTTCCTTCAGTTTTTTTTATTTCTTTTCTGTTTTTTTTCTCCCCCTTCCTTCCTTCCTTCCTTCCTTCCTTCCTTCCTTCCTTCCTTCCTTCCTTCCTTCCTTCCTTCCTTCCTTCCTTCCTTCCTTTCCTTCAGTTTTTTTATTTCTTTTCTGTTTTTTTTCCTCCTTCCTTCCTTCCTTCCTTCCTTCCTTCCTTCCTTCCTTCCTTCCTTCCTTCCTTCCTTC
>NW_015150965.1:184392-187076 GCF_000732505.1 Cyprinodon variegatus | reverse complement strand
TATATTTTTTTTTTTCCTTCCTTCCTTCCTTCCTTCCTTCCTTCCTTCCTTCCTCACATCACTCCCACATACTGAGGCTGGAATGGATTTTTTGGCCTTGTCAGAATAATGTTTTTAAGCTTGGAACTCTGGAAAGTGGAGTCTGTGATTTTCCCATGAGGAATGCTTTAGGACTGTAGTTACCCACAGAGGGCTTTGCTTAGGGACAGTGCCCTCCGCCTCCCCCAGGAACCTGGAATTGGAAAACCATCCCTTGAGAGCTTAAAGTTCACATCTGAAGGTCAAACATTTCACCCAGAGTTACGCCGATATCTGACAGTTCAATCAAACAGCAGGACCAAAGGTTTACGCCCTGGTTTTACCACGGACATCAGAGTGTCGTATTGTCTGTGAATTCCCCTCATTTTCTGCAGACAGCAAACCGTCCCACTGCTCCAAGTTGATGAAAAGCCCCCTGAGCCCGACCTCTCTGCTCCCTCGCTGCCCATCACTCAAAGCAGAACTAATGGCAAAGACTGGGCTGTTTGCATTGGGAATCTGCCTGTGGCACACACAGTCGCACCGCGAACACATGCTGCATGCCTGTCATTCTCCCTGTAAGTTATCCAAGAGTGAAACCTTGCAGCGCTTTTATGGCTTCGGTACAACAGAGGCTAAATAATACAAAGGCGGAGAGGCTCAGCAACAAGTGCTCTCTTTTGTACCATTCTTCTTTTTTTGGATGTCTTCTAGTGGGATTTTCTAAACGTTTAAACTCTCATAATCAGGTCCACCTAGGATGATTTATGCTCATTCTAATTCTGCTATATCCCTAAAGCATCCAAGGAATTCTGCAGAGAAAGGCATACGTGTCTTTATATAGACCCAAGCCTTGTTGGAATACCAAACAGGCACTGGCCCAACTGTCCTCTTCAAAATAGAGCCCAGGCTGGTCAGGCATCTGCCTGCAGCAGGGTGTGGGAGGACAGAGAGAAGGCATGATGGCAAGGAACTGTTCACCTCATTCAGTAAGAATGGATCAGTATGCTTTAAGCTTTGCCTGGTCTCTACAGGGAGCATAAATTCCACCTTCACACAGTAATCTACACCAGGTGTAGAGATTCAAGAGAACCAACCCTGTGCTCTTTCTGCAGGACAAATCCTGCCATGTTTGAACTCAGAACCGATCTGATCTTATCTCGCTGTTCTCAACAACTTCATATTCCTCATATTATGGGTAAGCCGGGGTTTGCAATAAACGCGGGTGCTGTTTACACCCTTTGACCCCTTTTTCCACATTTTGCTACACTTAAGACGCAATCCTTTAAGCACTGCAAAAATTTGAGACAAAATGAATAAATCTCAGGGAAAGGCTACTCGAACCGATTTAAATGATCTTTCTATGCAGCAAAATAATTTTACTTGACATCATTTCTGTGTAAGAACCAAATA
Source organism: Cyprinodon variegatus (assembly GCF_000732505.1). Classification (NCBI taxonomy): domain Eukaryota; kingdom Metazoa; phylum Chordata; class Actinopteri; order Cyprinodontiformes; family Cyprinodontidae; genus Cyprinodon; species Cyprinodon variegatus. The sequence goes on along the minus strand of NW_015150965.1, from coordinate 185,645 downwards.
ATTTGCAGTGATTTCATGCAGTCGACCAACAGCATCATTTTAAGGCAAATTGAAAATTATTCTTACCTTCCGTATTTTTTCTGAAAGAAATCTCTCATATGATTGTGAAACAGCGCCAGTGCTCCATTACATCCCATTAGATTCAATTGAGTTTTTTATTATTTAGAATTTTTTATTTTTCCCATGTTATTCAGCCCTCTGAGTGTATAAGGGAACAAAGACAGCAGCATTTTGAGGCTGCAGGCAGGATTGTGTTCCCGACTGTCATCACCAACGTAAACAGAGCAAACTAGGGTATATATATGTGTGCCTGGGGTGGAACAGCTTGAACTTATCAGAGGTCATGCTTCCTTGTGTTTGGCTGCAGGTAGTTCACCAGGAGAGAGTCACCTTGGAGTCCCAGCTGGATCTCCTGCGTCCTCTGGCCTCGACATGACCTGATGTCCGGTTCGGGTCCTGGTCGCACTCAAACGCATCAGCTTGGATCCTGTTAGGGCCAAAAAAATGGAAAGTGAAGGTTCTTCTTATTTAAATCTTAAAGGGCTCAGACGTTTTAGAAGCAAAAATGAATCATTGACTTGATTAAAAGGGATCATTCTTTAATCAGGGACCTCTGTCCCATCACCGTATGTTAGCTCTAATGATGTTTGTGTTTGTTTTAATTGTTAGCACATGTAAAATACCACGATTCTGACTTATGTTCTCCTCTCTGATATGCTGTTAGTTTCTACATGTGAAGGTTTACAGCGCATGTAGTAGTTTGCACACATTCCAAGGAGTCTGAATGTCCATTTCCTCTGATTTCTAAATTTTTGGGGTGTAGCATAAGTCCCCTCATACATGACCTAAAGCAGATAAAGGTGCTACAGATTCTTTTTCCTTTAAAAAAAAGTTATGAACGCACACTAGTAACAGTGTTAGGCAAAAACCTTGAGTATGGAGGATAAAAGTACAGAACGACACGGCTAAGAATGTTACCTCTAATGATTTGTATAAGATGTGCACATTTCGCTAGAGAAGTTGCTGTCTTTCTGTTTTTTTTTTTACTCAGACTCTGGTGCCAGTTTTACTGTTACACTAGTTTAAAGAATTTTTTTTTTTTTAAACAATGTGACAGTATTCCGTATTTGTTTCGAAGCATTTGAACCCACGTCTTAAAAAAAAAAAAGGGAAAATGAAGGAAATATAGAAACTGGAAAAGTCAGTTAACATGAGCAACATAAATTTTAATTTTTAAAAAAAAATTTTTTTTT
>NW_015150965.1:175736-183742 GCF_000732505.1 Cyprinodon variegatus | reverse complement strand
AAAAAAAAATTTTTTTTTAAAAATTAAAATTTATGTTGCTCATGTTAACTGACTTTTCCAGTTTCTATATTTCCTTCATTTTCCCTTTTTTTTTTTTAAGACGTGGGTTGAAATGCTTCGAAACAAAGACGGAATACTGTCACATTGTTTAAAAAAAAAAAAGGGAAAATGAAGGAAATATAGAAACTGGAAAAGTGAGTTAACATGAGCAACATAAATTTAATTTTAAATATAGTTCTTTCCCTTTAAAATCTCAGAACCATCAAAATGACGGCTGTGGGAGTTCTAGCGGGCCACATAAAATGATGTGGCGGGCCACATTTGGCCCGCGGGCCTTGAGTTTGACACATGTGCTCTAAATGATATAAAGGGTTGGAAAAACCTGCAGAACTTTCCATTAAACTGCAAAGATGATTTATTTTTCTGACAGAAATCTGATGATAGTCCTCACTGTAGTGTGTATTAGCAGAAGCAGCAGAATCGTCCTGTTAGGAGTTGTCAATAAAACATTTATTATCTGTATTTTTTTTTAATTTAAATTGATACTGATTTATTTTGAGAGTCAATTCTATAATTTAGTGTTTGCTAACCCTTAAACTTATAAAACAGGGTTTTAGTGTTACTTTATTTCTCCAAATAGTTTCCATGACAGCAGATTTATTTATTGCATGCTTTTTTTGTTATTAAGCTGTTGTTTTTTTTATAGGCTCATTTATAATTAGTAAATAGTTTTAACCTTTTTTGTTGTCACCATGGCTTTTATACTTTTATTGTTGTCATAATAAATTCCACAAAATATCCTTTTAAGTTACCATTTGATCAAATTTAGTCAATTTTTCAATCATACCACTATCTTCATAAAAAAAATAATTTCATGAATAATAATTATTATTTCAAGATAATTGTGTTTAAATCATTTATAAGAATTCCAATTAAACCCAAATTAGCTTCTGATTTAGTAAATCATAAATTATCTTGTCTTGTATCTAGAATAAAGCTGCTGTCACACTTTCCTACACTGCTGCTAATGACGGAAAGATGAAAACATAAAATGTTTAGTTCATTTTTATAGCCCCAATAACAACACATTTTCTGAAGGAACTTTACAGAGATAATTCAATCAAGTCAAACAGAGAGATTAAAAGTTTCCTATCTAAGGAAAGGAAACACCAAGCTCTGTTATCTTAAAGAAGCCCATTTAGAGATGAAAGCTCGGTGCTTTCCAGTCAATGCAGGCCTCAAAGAGGCAGATGTTTACTTGCTGGTTATTCAAGAAAAAAGTTGGAACTCTACTGTTGGAGCCACTTCAAGCATAGTGTGAGGAGTGGATTGTTAGATGCAGACAGAGCATCAGCATAATGTAGAATGGCATGAATTATTACTGGGTCGATAATGCAGCATTTGAGTAGCACCTAAACAGAGAATTACTGCTGCATTTATCATACCACAGATTTATATTTTATGCCAAAAGGCTACATGCCAGTTTGATTTATCTAAAGACAGATTTATTTTTTTTTCTTTTCTTTTTTAAGTAAATCTTTACATATGTGTATGATGTAGGACATGCAGCTACGTGAGGGGATGTATTAAAAAAAAAGCAGATTGAGTTTCTTTAACTTTTTTACCTTTATTGTTAGGTCAGGACATTCTGAGCTTCCTTAATTGTGAACTTTAATGAGACTGGAAGGTTTTAAGCGTGTTAAAAGAAGACAAGATGTCTCCCTCATGGAGAGAATAAATGGGATTTGGTTCCATAACTGAACTAGAAGACCTGCTTTTTGGTCTGTTTTTAGCAGCTGCAGCACACCTAAGTAAAGTCTGCTTATACTATTGCTCCTCAGTCTAGTTTTTATTATTCATTTAAGGGAATGTGGATGCACATTTTTTAGGTTCAGGAAAGCTAATTTTTCAGTATAAGCATGCACTTGCAACTATAATATCTTATTAGTTATATATAGGGAACACACCACTGCCTTTAGAGGATAAGGCATTTTAAACATCAATGACACGTGCATTATAACAGATTGCACAGTGAATATTTTGCCAATATATTCCTGTTTTTGTTGTGTGTGTGTGTTTTTTTTTACTTTAATTTACAAGATGCCTGGGATTGTGAAATGGTGTGTGGTCTTTTCTTGCAGAAGCTGCAAATTACATATTTTACATGCAGCACATGTAAAATACCACAATTCTGACTTATGTTCTCCTCTCTGATATGTTGTTAGTTTCTACATGTGAAGGTTTACAGCGCATGTAGTAGTTTGCACACATTCCAAGGAGTCTGATTGTCAATTTCTTCTGATTTTTAAATTTAAGGGGTGTAGCAAAAGTCCCCTCATACATGACCCAAAGCAGATAAAGGTGCTACAGATTCTTTTTCCTTTAAAAAAGTTATGAACGCACACTAGTAACAGCATTAGGCAAAAACCTTGAGTATGGAGGATAAAAGTACAGAACGATACGGCTAAGAATGTTACCTCTAATGATTTGTATAAGATGTGCAAATTTCACTAGAAAAGTTGCTGTCTTTCTGGTTTTTTTTTAACTAAACTCTGGTGCCAGTTTTACTGTTACACTAGTTTAAAGAAGTTTTTTTTTTAAACAATGTGACGGTATTCCGTATTTCTTTGATGCATTATAAAAGATTGCACAGTGAATATTTTGCCAATATATTCCTGTTTTTGTTGTGTGTGTGTTTTTTTTACTTTAATTTACAAGATGCCTGGGATTGTGAAATGGTGTGTGGTCCTCATAAAGGTTTCTCTTGCAGAAGCTGCAAATTACATATTTTACATGCAGCACATGTAAAATACCACGATTCTGACTTATGTTCTCCTCTCTGATATGTTGTTAGTTTCTACATGTGAAGGTTTACAGCGCATGTAGTAGTTTGCACACATTCCAAGGAGTCTGATTGTCAATTTCTTCTGATTTTTAAATTTAAGGGGTGTAGCAAAAGTCCCCTCATACATGACCTAAAGCAGATAAAGGTGCTACAGATTCTTTTTCCTTTAAAAAAGTTATGAACGCACACTAGTAACAGCCTTAGGCAAAAACCTTGAGTATGGAGGATAAAAGTACAGAACAACATGGCTTAGAATGTTACCTCTAATGATTTGTATGATGTGCACATTTCACTAGAAAAGTTGCTGTCTTTCTGGGTTTTTTTTTAACTCAAACTCTGGTGCCAGTTTTACTGTTACACTAGTTTAAAGAAGTTTTTTTTTTTTATTTCTTTGATGCATTATAACAGATTGCACAGTGAATATTTTGCCAATATATTCCTGTTTTTGTTGTGTGTGTGTGTTTTTTTTACTTTAATTTACAAGATGCCTGGGATTGTGAAATGGTGTGTGGTCTTCATAGAGGTTTCTCTTGCAGAAGCTGCAAATTACATATTTTGAGGCTGTGAAGTATTCTGCAAATCTAGCTAAGAGCCCAACACAAGCAGAACCCTCTGAGTGTCTTTACAGACCTAAAATCACCTCAACAGAAAGCAATGTTAAAGTGATCCCTAATCCAAGAGTGGCCACTTAAGAGTGCTGGCGTTTGTCTAAAGGGGGACTAATGCACAGCTCACCCTTATAAGAAACTGAAGGAGTTGGCCAGACAACAGCACAGCTCTTGCAGGCCCTGCAGTATAACCAATATTTACCTGCTGCATTATCCAGGGTCTCCACCCATGCTGTAGGTTTTGTTTCTAAGGCACATCGAGAGAGAGGTGCAAGCATTCATGAAATCAGACGGCTTAGCTCTGGGCCTTTCTCACTCAACTATAAATACCACTTAAATGTGTTGGCTTTGCATTGCCAGATGACAGCTGCACAGCACAAGGAAACTACTACATGTCAGTTGTGTGTTGACTCTAAGTATATGCCTTCTTAATATAATTGCAGCCCCTGCTGACTTCCACTTAGTCTACTGCTAGGTTAATACCATAGTTATTACAATTAATGAAGCAAATACTTGGAGACAATAAGATGTGATGCTCTCAAGCATAGATCCAAGTCAACAGAAATGTACAGTAACAAAAATGTGTTGAAGTGACTCAAACATAAAGTAAGTGGAAACTGTTGCAGTAACTTGACACTAAGTGTATTACAGTCCACACGATGAAGCCGATTCCTCTCACTATATAGATCCCCAGCTTTTATTTGTCCAAGTTCGCTCTTTTGTTTTGGCAACATTACTCTAAGGTGACGCCATGCGCCACGTCTCTGGACCCTCCTTTGTCCCCCAGCCAGGCTTTGCAAAGGCTGCATTTCTGGTGTGGACATTAGCTAGGCCACAGGATGAGCTTACACACCAGCACCTCTTTCCATTCTGGCTCCGTCAGCTGGTGGGATTTAGCTAAATACTCATTCAGCAAAAGTGAATGTGGTTCAGTCCGCCTATCAGGCCTTTACACTGAGGTGAAAGCAGCCTCATCCCTCAACCAATACAGAGATGCATCATGTTCAGGAAAGGAAATCCTGTTAAATTTGCGGACAACCCTAACTGCAAATATGCTTTTAAACCCCTTTAAGCTCAAGGATTTGTGTCTATCAGGATTAGTAACTAAATTTGACTTCAATTTTTGTGGAAATACCTGCTGTGCTGCAGGTTTGATGAGCATTTAAACAGCATTATTGTCTCTTTTGTGTAAAATGAATGGAGGATGACACCAATTCAGACATGTCATGGTTTCTTTTTCATAAACAGGTTAGAGGTAAAGCATCTATGCCCTGTCTAATTAGGGTCTCATGGGTTCTCACTGTATTATAGGGGTCTGATGAACTAAACTGAGACTAATATTTATGTCAAGACCTGGAAAAACTTTAATAATGAGGTACTTGGTGAGCTACATGAGTAACCTCATCTATTTTTTTTTTATTATTATTATTCATTATCATTTTCCTACTTTCACTCTTTTTTTGGGGGTGGGTCCTCAAAATAAGAACATTAATTGCTCTATAGACAAAAAGTAATGGAGGAAAAATATTAAGGACGGATGCTTTAAACTTCATACTGGGTACTGCACGGCTGCTCAGTGGCTGCCTTGCAGCAAGAAGGTTCCGGGTTCGGGCTGGGGTCTTTCTGCATGGAGTTTGCATGTTCTCCCTTAACATGCGTGGGTTCTCTCTGGGTACTCCAGCTTCCTCCCACAGTCCACATGACTGTTAGGTTAATTGGTTTCTCTAAAATTGTCCTTAGGTGTGTGTGAATGGTTGTTTATCCTGTTTGTCTCTGTGTTGCCCTGCGATGGACTGGTGACCTGTCCACAGTGTACCCTGCCTCTCGCCCATTTAGAGCTGGAGATAGGCACCAGCACCCCTCGTGATCCCACTTGGGATTAAAAGTGTTTTTGAAATGGATGGATGGATGGATGGATTGATGGATGGATGGTTGGATGGTTACTGCACTACCCTATTAAAGGAATTTTTCTTTTCTACAATTTTGGATGCTAACTTCCTTATAGGTAGTTCTCTCAGATTTATAACTAATGGCAACAGTGTCCAATTCAACTTTCATCATCTTTAAACACTTTTTGACTGTGTCAACCAACAAGTTTGTGTAGCACCAAGTCCAACCACAAAGAAACTAATCTGGATGAAAAAATTTTTTTTTAAGTTTTTTGTTTTTTTTTGTTTTTTTTAAATAACAGTAGGACATAATTTAAATTAGCTTAAATGAAACAGAACTAACTCCGGCTTCCTCACACAGTCCAAAAACATGACTATTAGGTTAGTTGGCTTCTCTAAATGCCCTGTGATGGACTGGCAACCTGTCCAGGGTGTATCTGCCTCTCGCCCGTGGACAGCTGGAGATAGGCACCAGCACCCCTCGTGACCCCACTTGGGATTAAGTGTGCCAGAAAATGGATGGATGGTTGGAAACAAAACCATGAGCCTATTTTCAGCCTATTTTCTAAATGGAAGGAATATAAAGCAGAGATATTTGTATGAAAAGGAGTTAAAGTAAAAAGTTGTAAAAAAAAAATTACTCCAGTAAAAGGCTGCTCAGTGGAACGGTGGGTTAGCACTGACTTGAAAGCAGAAGGTTCTGGGTTCAATTCCTGGCCTGGGGGTCTTTCTGCTTTGAGTTAGCATGTTCTCCCTGAGCCTACATGGGTTATCTCCGGGTACTCCAGTTTCCTCCTGCTGTCCAAAAACATGACTATTGGGTGTGAGTGTGAATGGTTGTTTGTCTCTGTGTTGCCCTGTGATGGACTGGCAACCTGTCCAGGGTGGACACCGTCTCTTGCCCATGGACAGCTGGAGATAGACACTAGGAATAAGTGTGATGGAAAATGCATGGGTGGATACTCAACTAAAATTTCTAATTAAGTAAGGTAACAAAGTATTTGTATTTGTACACCTCTGGGGGTTGGGGATATACCGTACATTATTATTGTCAACAAGGAAAAGCAATAATAGTGTCACCTCTGAGTTTATAAAAACGAAAATAAGAAAATATTAGGTCACATGTAAAAAAAACTAATACATAAAAAAATAAAATCTTTTTTTTTCCTCCTAAAAATCAACTATTAGTATTTTTTACTGGTGTTTTTTGTCATCTCACTACTCCAGGCCTCTTCTTTCCACCTCTTTCTCCCTCCCAGCAGGGAATCCTGATCCACTCCACCATGGAAATCCATCCCAGGTCTTCCCGCTGCCATTTTTTAAAAACCACCTCTAGTTTAGAGGAGTGAAAAACAAACCAGCATTGGGGCAGCAGATGACCCGGCGCAGCAGCGAGGAGCACAGCAGTCCTCTCCCTGACAAATGAAAGGATGGGGGCCATCAGCCGCAGCTGAGTTCACCAACCCTGGATCAGGGAGTGTGCGGAGACAGCAGCTTTCTGCTCACTCTTGGGTGACTTTTTGCTGGATTTCTTCCCCTCTCCACTCCGCAGCAACATGCCATTTGCCAAAAGAGTCGTGGAGCCACATTTACTGTGCAGGTATCAAAGCCCAAGCGAGGAGGAGGCTCTGCTTTTCGAGGATCTGGTGTCCATCAGTAATGTGGCTCTGTCCCGGACCCTGCGGCAGCTGTCGGACTTGGCCAAACATGCCTGCTCCATCTTCCAAGAGCTGGAAAACGACCTGGCGACCACCAACCAGCGGGTCAGGGGGCTGCAGGGGAAAATTACCCAACTCCAGCAGTGCTGCTCCGAGCTGGACCCTAAACAGGAGGCAGTGCGTGAGTACAGACCCAGCTCCACTCCGCGCGCGCGTCTCCTCCTTCCTGCGCGCGGCTCTCCTCAGTAGAGCCTGCGCATCATTTTTAACAACTCTTACACGTTTGAAACTCACTTATAACATAACTTCTGATAAAAAATTAGCAGCTATATAAGGAGACTTATTTTAGATAAACACATACAGCTAAAGTAAAGTCACTGCGTAAAGATTGAGCAACTTTTTAAAGTCTGAGAAATTTGTTTTAGTTGCAGCAGCCTTTCTGGCAGAACCGCGCATGACGCGGACTCCACCTCATGTCATCAGCTCCTTTAAACCAGTTATTAAGCTGCTGTTGCTCTTCCCATGGACGTCCTTCAGTGGTTCTGTTATTGTGACTTTATAACAAGCCTCTGTCCGCTAACATTGTGGCTGACGCACTTTGCTCCGTGCGGGAAGCGCTTCCTCTGTTTTCCCTCTAACTTCATCAGAAGTTGGCCTCAATATAGATCTGACTCAGTCAGGATAGAGCTTTATTCTAGGCCCTATTTAGGAACCTAATTCAGCATTCAAATAGGGATCTTATTGGGCATTCTCTTTATACTCAAAAGGATTTTTTCAGTTAAAAAAAAAAACTTTTAAGTTAAAATCATATCTAATTTTAATATTTTCACACGTAGTAACAAATATGCATCTCCATTTTGCCACTATAATTGTTTTAATCATTAATAAAGCTTATATTACTCAGTGTTCTGTCTCCAGCAGAACACTGAGCCTGGTTCTTCTGGAGGTTTCTTCCTGTTAAGAGGGAGTTTTTCCTCTCCACTGTCGCTACAAGTATGCTTAGTGT
>NW_015150965.1:173030-175525 GCF_000732505.1 Cyprinodon variegatus | reverse complement strand
CTTTACACATCCTTACAAAATTTACACATATTTCCCATATTAGCACCACAAAGTTCCTGTCTTTTAATAAAAGTGAAAAAAACATTTGTTTCTATATCTTATATTCTCCAGCAGTCATTTTTAGATTGCATTGATTTAGTTTAGTGTATTAAACATGTAAATATAATAGCAATTAAATCATCTGTTTTAAAAGATTTGAGGCTTCAAATCGTCAACTGTGTTTTGTGCAAAAGTCCAGCACTCTTTGGAGCCGCTGCTGGCCTGAGCACCCTAAGTGGCCCTTTAATCGTCTTATATATTTGGCCATAAAAGTCTGATACCTGTAGAGGTATTTTTTTCTTTTATTATCTAAGTGACATTTGAAAAAAGAAACCTGTTCACGGCTGTCCTGTTTCATATGTTGAAGTTTACTCGGCTGATTCGGCAGGAATTCATTACCCTGATAACACAGCATGCAGCCATCGCCTGGCTCTTTTCATCTCAGAGCCCCCTACTATAGGAAGATAGGGGGGTGATATTTATATAGGTGGGTTTGTGTGTGTGTGTCAGTTTAAACCTGATTAGGAGACATGTCCAGCCCCGGAACAGTGTCCACAGCTTTGGACACACCCCTGTGGATTTTAACCCCCTTTACTTTAGGTTCAGCAAGTCCTCGCATGTTCCCCCAGACCCCTGCTTCCTGCGGTCTCTAAATGGGTAATTTTGCCTTGAGGTATTTATGTGTGGCATGGATAGCTTTCTACCGCAAACCCCCCCCTGAAAAGTAAAAAAAAAAAAAAAAAAAAAACCCTGGCCCCTTTTAGAGGCAATCTAAACAGACTGCAGCATGTAGTCAGCAGAGATTCTTTATTTCATCTGCAAGTTTCTGGTTTTGTTTTGCTTGCATGCATAGTTGTTTTGTGATATGCCACTGCAAGCCACAGACTGCTAAAGTTTCTGTTCGGTCTTGCAGACTGTTTATGTCTGAATTGGAAGCTGTCAGTTGTTGTTTGCAAGTACTTTCCCTATGAGGAAGCTTGAACTATTTCAGTATACATGATGATCTCCTCCGGCTCTCCTGGTTTATGCAACATCAAGGTGTGAATGGTTACAAACGCCTGAATGGAGACCCTCATTTTACTGTATGTGATAGTATCTCCTGTGCAGTGTTGTTTTTTTGTTAACCCCTTTTGCTTTTAAAAGCCTAATTGCTGTAATTTGTGCTTTTCATAGTCATGGTGTCAGGCGTAATCTTTAACAACAGAAGCCCTTTTTTCGCATCTGAATGACAATCGGTGTAAATGGAGCAGTCCGAGGCCAGAAGGCTGCAGTAGGCGGGGGTGTATCCCCGAGATGCGCCTCATCCCCACAGGATGAGACGTAGAGGAATACAGAGCAGACGATCACACTGCAGAAAGAGGCAGATGTCAAACCTGCTGTTTAAGTGTTGGAGGGACTGCTTGTTCCATAAACAACCTGCTGGTAACATGGAGTTAGTCTGGGAGGGCATCAGATAAACAGCGTTTGAGGGGAAGTTAAATATAGCTTTGAGCCATGTGGTGAAATCTAGGTAAGAAGGCATCTTTTTTTCTATTAAAATCCAATGCAGATTGGTTTGGATTAAATATATTTGTGTGGATTACCGTGTTTCGTCTGTTCCACCGGATAGAGTGGCTTTTCAAAGTAAAAGCAAACTGTTTTTCTGGGTAGAATGAATGAAGAACATCTTTTAACTTTTTTTCATGTCTGGTCCTAGGTCTGGGATTTAACTAGGCCATTCTAACAAATAGGAATGCTGTGATCTAAACGCTTCCAGCATATCTCTGTGTCTATGCTTCGGCTCATTGCGCTACTGGAAGACGAGCCTTTTCCCACCTAATAAAAACTTAAATTTCATTTGAATTTTTCTCTGCATATGACGCATTCATAGCGACCGCTGTGTCTTATAAATTTCTTTCCCTTCATATTTTCCTGAAATGAGATATATTGTGTGCAAATCTGAAATCTCCAGAGTTCCTCCTGGTATATCGAGGCCTTCTTGGATGAGTTTTCTCTTTGCCTGGCCTTTCACTTTAAGTACACACATTTTAGCAAGTTTGCAATTAAACCATAGTTTTTCTCTTCCCAATAATGGCTTATACAGTGCTCTTCTTCCTCTTCATCATAGCGCTTCTTCACTGATGTTCTCTAACAAACCTCTTAGAAAGGAACATTTGAATTTGTATGGAATAAACACTGTATTTTCTGGAAGTTTATCCACTGAGTTCTCCACGTACGTTGCATTTTTTTATTGTAACCTGTCAAAATATGAAGGTTGAAGGAATATTCATAATAGGCTTGTCCCGATCCGATCCACGTATCGGATCGGGACGCCAATATTGGCAAAAAAATGCGTATCGGCAAAGCATGTAAAATGCCAATCCAGACTGGCGATCCAGTTTTTAAAAAAAAATCTGGTCCGTATTTTCCAGTTTCGCCGATTGAAACGATCCATTCCACTATTTTGCGCCAGTGTT
>NW_015150965.1:168212-172697 GCF_000732505.1 Cyprinodon variegatus | reverse complement strand
CATCTCTAATTCATAATTTTGCAAGATATAACATAAAAAAATGTGCTAGTGCTCAAGTTAATGTAGTCAAATGGTCACTTTTAATCATCTAAAGACAAAGTTTTTTCTTTGATCCATTCTCTCCAACAGTGAAACAGAAATAAACCAGGCGCCTGGCGAATATCCCTCTGCCAAATGTTTGGACAGGTCTCCCATGACACCCCATCAGTGTCTGCCCTCGACTTCCACCAGAGCTCTCCAGGCACACTGCTCCTCCTTGGAGTTTGTTGCTGGGTTTTAGGTTACCCTCATTCAGTTGGGTAGCTGTAATCCCTGCAGCCATCCAGCTTCTCTCGTCCCACAGCACGTGGCTGGCACCTGGAACGTCTCCCTGGTTGCAGGAAAACAGTAGTCACATTACTTAAAGTTCAACTCAGCTGCAAACAGAGCAGCAGTAATGATTCCTCATCCATTCACCATGCTGCCTGTCTCTGCACAGCCTAACAGGAAAACTATGCAGTTTAAGCTTATTATAAGACATATCAGTGGTGAAATATAAACAGTTGTAAAAATCAGATTGAGATACTTTTAAACAGAAAATAACAACTATTTCTATCCCTGCAGTCTGGGTGAATATATTGCTTTCAAGAATCAACACTGTGATTTTATTAGAAAGTAAATGCCACTACATAGGCGATAGATTCACTTTTAAAGGAGCATTCTCGCATACATTGCAGAATTTTGGTTTTAAGTCTAAATTATTTAACTTTCAGCTTAGTTTGTCTAACTAAGAAAAGTAAAACAAAATGAACACTATGGGAAAAGCAGTTGTCCTGAAATCACCTGTAACTATGCTGAACTTTTTAGTCCACAGAGACATTCATGTAAGGCCTGCACTTGGAAAACCCTTCAGACATCCCCATGCACTGTATTCCACTAAATCATGTCATAAAAAATAGCTGAAACCCATTTATTAATGCACTACAGTTACCCTGTACCATCATTACACTTCCACTTGTGCAGCAGGACTTTCATGCATATCTGTGAGATTCAGCGTCCTATAAATAGGCAGTAGCTGCCCTTTTTTTTGCCGCTTTCCTCTCAGCAGAAAAGCTCCCTCTCTGGCTGACTCTGCCTTCTGTATCTGATTGACCCAGTCCGTCCATTACTGGGACTCTGATGTGCTAAGTGAGGCCGCATTGACAAGCCAATGCACACTTTATCCGAGGCCAATGTCAGTCAATGCTGGAATCATCTGAAAAGGGTTAATGTATGTTGTGGATGAGTGAAATGATTTAAATGGGAAGAGTTCTGTCATAGGGAAGCAGAGAGCGGTCATACTCGACTTTTTTTTTTTCCTTTGCTTTTCTCGAGATAATGAAATAACTATCTCGTTATCGCGGTTAAACCATTAATTGTTTTCTCGAGATAATAAGATAATTATCTCATTATCACGAGAAAACAGTGATTGATTTCTTGAGATAATGAGATGATTAACCTGTATGAGTAATGAACGAGGCTGGATCCATGCCTACGGTAACCATAGTGTGCAGTCAGGGTACCGCTTGTGGGCAAATAATACGTTTTTTAGTTTCCTATTTCTTTTCTATCATTTTCATGTCGTGGTGGATAATTGGATTGCGTGGGTTACATTAGAAACATCTCTGCTTTTTTAATGAAAAACTTTAATCTGGACGCATTTTGGGGGTTAATGCATCTTATACCTGTTACAGGCGTAACACCAGGCGCTAAGGCGCCGGAGGCATAGTTCTAAATGCTTATGAATAGGAAGTGGAAGCAAATCATCAAACCAACAACGTCGTCTAGTTACGTAAAAGTTAAACACAGGATTCATTAAAAAAATTTCACATTGGCTGCCATGACTTATACTTATAAATCCTCTCCCGCTGTTGTGATATTGAAGGATGTAATCAGTTTTAAAATACACCAATCATCTAGTTATGACGAGAAAACTGCTTTTGTTATCTTAAGATAATGAGAAAATTAACTCGTTTTCTCAAGAAAACCACCGTAAAAAAGTATCTGAGGGACACGCCCGCTCTCAGCTTCCTTACTGTCACATTTCAGGGAACTAAACTGTTAAATACCTTCAGGTTTTGAGATTCAGTATATAAATGTATAAAGAACCGTTAGCTTTTATATTTATCCCCTAACACCCCTAAATAAAATACTATTAAACCAATTGTAATGGACATTTTTCCAATTATTGCCTAGAATCTCACCTAAATGTAATTTAATCTCAGTACAAATCTTTTCTGCAGAGGCATTGGTGTTCGTTAGGAAATACTGGTGAACAAATGGCTTAATGAAGACCAAGGAACACAGCGGACAGTTCAGGGAGGACGTCCAGAAGAAAGATTAAAGTTGGGTTAGGTTATAAAACAATATTTTCACCTTTTTAACACCTCACAGAGAATGTGTTAAATCTAGTTTTGATAAAGGAGAAAGCAGCAGCCAAGGAGTGACACAGAAATCCACAGATCAGGCAGGACAATCCATTGGAAACACACATTCCCTTTGTGGAAGAAATTAGCCATTAATAGAGCTATTTATAGTTTTTTCCACAAGACATGTAATAAACTCAGGAAACTTTTGGAATAATGTGTTTTGGCAGAAAAACGCATTACCCCCTCCCCACGGTATCGGGATTCTCTTTGTACCAGACCCTGGGAACCTGGTCATGATTCTGGAGCACCAGAGGTGAACCTATCACAGTAAAGTTGAACATGTGAACTCCTGCATGGCTGAGGGACACCACCAAAACCACGCTGCAGACCTAATTATGAAGTAGCAGAGTTTAACAGACTCACACAAAGACTTCTAATAACCTTCACCGAGAAGATGATAAAGATAACTTGGATCTGCAGCCTCTAGCTCTCTGTTCTCTTTCATTAACAGAACCATTTGCATACTTCTGCAGGTCCAGGCAACCTGCTATTGATATACTAGCCTGGCTAATTATAGTGCAGATTTCAAAGCCTTTGCTCAGTCATTCCTGCGCCCACCCTCTCCGTCCTCCCATTCCCAGACATGCAGTGAGAAAGCCTTGATGCTGAAAACTCGTTTCCTTTAATCTGTCATACAGCTGATGTCACCCCTTCCTACTTTCTCTTAGTATTTAATTTTGAATGACTGCATATTAATTTGACAAGCTTCAGTATTGATGATGAAATATGAAAAAGTGTTGTTGGTGAACCACAGAGAATTGAAAGTCTCCCACCGACTGGGTTTTCAGTGCTTTGGCCCCTGGTGGATCCCCTGGGCCGCAAATTGAAGTGGTTTCTGCTGAACTGCTCTGTCAGGTCAAGCATTCCAGAAAGCCAGTGGCCAGGAAACCGCAGTGCTGTCTCTTCACTTCTGGGACCTCGCTCCCTTAATTGGCCCTCACTACTTGTGTCATTAGGGGAGTTTGGGGGGGGCATAGGCTGGGTTCGATTATTAAAGGAGGCGTTTGGCTCAAATGAAGGGTGGGGAGCTTCATTGCCTCGCTTGAGGGAAGTTTGTTACTTATTACATCGTGAATTCCTGCGGTGAGACCATTGAACAGAACAAGTGTTCTTGAGTCAGTATTAATCTGCCTGTCCTCCGTACGTTTTCAGGTGAATGTGCCAACTTGTGCAGAAAGGGGCCTCTTTTCTGGCAATAGCTATGGAAGAATTTCTGTTTTTGAAACGCCAAATTCTTTTAGAGGGTGATGAGTTTCAGTTTGCTGTTGAAAACGGGTGAAGGTTTTTTAAGGTTGTTGAAATCAGGGGTAATGACGAGATACTTCGCCACCCTGATGTGTTTATGTGGATGTCTTTTACCAGCACTCCCTCTTGTTTACAGAATCACTGAGATACCAGGGTTATAATTAAAGCAGGTACTAAAGTAAAAAGTGGGGTGGAGGTGGGGCAAAGTCATCGGCTTACTGACCTTAAAAGCCTACTGACCTCTTCACCGCCCCCCCCTTGTATACAACATCAAAACACAAAAGCTCTAACACAGCCGCCCCCATTTTTCCCTTATCACTAGCCTTTTAAAGTCTTGCCTGTCCAATTAGAGGGGATTTTACTTGATATTGGTCGGCCACAGGTCAGCAAACCTGGAGGAAACAGAGCAAGGCCTGGTCTGACTGAACGGCCACAATCAACTCAATAAAGTAAACAAAGCATTTGGTTCAGGTTGTTACTCATGAAGATGGAGAGAGAGCCAAGAAAAGCACCATGGCTACTTACTAAAGTGTTTGTTTTGCTCTTAAACATGCCATTATCTTCTCACCTTCTTACCTATCTATTCAAGTATATATGTTTTAACATGTTTATGTGGATGTTAATATGAGGAACGAATCACATGATGTTTGTGGTGTTTTGTAGATCATGTTTACTGGTATGGGGGGTGTTTTCTGTCAGGACAGAATATGTTTCTTAAGCTCTGAGGCCCTAACCCGACTCGGCCAGATGGATTTGCGCCGCATACCCATCTGGAAACCTTCCGTTGAAGTAA
>NW_015150965.1:160585-167896 GCF_000732505.1 Cyprinodon variegatus | reverse complement strand
CAAAGTTTATTGCTTTATATAAATAATGATTAAGAGTGGAAAGTTTATTGCTATAGAAAATGATGAGTGTTCCCAAGTGGTTCAAAAATATATAACTATCTAGGAAGCAGGTAACTGTGGTTTCAGCTGGAGCCACTCTTAGCCTTGTTGAGCCAAATCTTCATCAGTGCAGACAGAGCACTTGCATGACGTAGCATGAAATTTAGCGACATTATTTTTTAATACTAGTTTAGGGCGTTTTAAAAGGTAAACATAGTGACTCAGAGTTTTAATACTTATGACCCAGAAGTTGTTCGACAAATCACAGAAAACCAGCGGCTTTCTAGTAACTTACTTAGAGATCAAATTTCATATGCCGCAGTACTGGGTTTTAGAAATTTAGTTTGGAAGCATCATTTATCTGGAGCACCTTTCCACAGCAACAGAAATACGCAACAGTGGGATTGAGGATAACAATGTTTGTAAATTTTGAGTTTTTATTTATTCATAGAACAGTAAAATCAGAGGAAATTCTGGAGTTTTTTTAAGCAGCACTTTGAAATAAAAAAAACTTTTTTATTTTTTTGGCTCATCTGACCACATCTGGAGGCGCTGTTGTGAATGCTGACGCAGAAACAGATCTTGTATTGCCAGATCTTAACTTCAGGGAGTTTGCGTTTTTACTGTGTCTCACCACATTCCTCTCCGTGGCAACCTGGAGAAATATTGACAGCTGAGACGGCCATAAAAATCATTGTCGGCTGGTCTTTGTTTCACCGCTGGAAGAAAGAAGCATTTCACCCTGCTGGTTACTGGTTTCCTTTTCTCCTTCTCACTTTAAGTCATTTGATTCCCTCGACTCACAGTATCATCACAAAGACATATTTAAAGGTTATGCAATGGAATTACGCCCAACATGTCTCAGGATCAGGAAGAGAGAGAAAAAAAGGATGGTTCTTATGATCGCGTCTGCTCTCAGTCCATGTGAATAGGTGACTTGCTGTCTGTTGAAGGAGATTAGTTGGAAGCAGGAGATAAAGGATCTTACACCAGGTGATGAGTCACGGCTTTAAAAAATCAAAGCTTGATAGTAAGTAAATCCTCCTGCTCTGTTTCAGAGGCTTTTCTCCCTCCCACAGAAACTTAACTCAAGCATTGAACTACTGTGTATAACTTTTTTATGTCTGCAACAATTATCTTTGGAAAGATAGCTTCATGCAATTCTGCGAACAGAGAGATAATACGGGAGAAACTGATATTCAAGCTAAATCCCAGGAAGGAAGCACATGTGGATCTTTAGTCTCTGCCATGCAGGTGTTTAGACTGGGATCTGAGAGGAATGTGAACCCCCCCCCCCCTCCTCCTTACTGCTTTATAGAGCCACACACACCAGCCAGGTTGAGTCTTTTAAAGTTGAAATAGCCTCATCATCAATCATCCTACCATCATGTCAGTGCTGCAAAAATGGGAAGCACCTGTTGAATACCAGGGTATGTGAAAATAACTCTACAGATTTAGGGTTGATCTGTTTGTTTTTTCCACGAACATTTAGCCTTTCATTCCCTCTTAAATTAATCCCAACCAGCACAACAGGTTTGTGTAGATTTGTGTTTCTGCACAGACAACAATACCTTTGAGAAACGTTCAGCCATAATGGAGTATAAAGTTGCTATCAAGCTGACCTAGAGCACATAACTCAGTAGTAGCAAAGACTGCGTTGTTTAGTCTTAATGTGTGAAGCTGCATAATAGGAATTTTTCCCCACTTTGTGGAAGCACAGCCTGGGAGCTTTGGAATTTGAGGGTTTATTTCTTCACAATATTCTCACCAAGGAGCCATTTGAAAGGGAATCGGTGCCGCGTCGGGTGGAGACAGCAGTAGCATCCATGTGGACCACAACTGTCAATGAAAAGATTTGCTGCTGTCTTTCCCTGTGCAAATTCCCGCCATGTGTGTTGCATTTAGAACCAAACCAATTAAGATCTATTTTTTCTTTATTTTCATCCCCTTCCTAATAGAAGTGTTCATATCTGCTAAAACCCTGGACCTCTGTCACTTCAGGCCTAGATCTATTTCCGTGGTCTCATCTGCTCCCTGCTGTTCTGGTAGCTTCCTGTGGGCCTACTCTTGTCACACTGATTTGTGCTTTTAGCTCCGGTGTTTTATGAAGGCTGGGACCAGCCAGCAGAGTGACATGAAATGAGCATCACTGACCTGGATACTGATGTCTTGTTGCTCTGACTTCCATTTCTCTCTCTTGCAGTATTTTGTCTGCAGAATCAGTCAAGAATTTGGCAAAGTGATGTCTTATATAAAAGGTCCAACCTACCAAAATAATCCTATACTATTGGACCATTAGCATGGCAGTACCAAACACTCTGAGGCTGCTTTTACCCATCAGTAGAAACTGTAACTATTACCACCTGTCATTGTGTAAGTGACTGCGTTTGATTTCCAGGACTGTTGTTGCTGGACACCAGCCTTGCGATGTAGGACAGATCATTTATAGTTATATCCCGAACATTTAAAAATGATAATCTGGGTTAGTTTAATTGCATGCACAGTATCATGATGGCAGGACTGGAAAAATCCTGATCAGCAACATGGAAACTAAACATCACACTTGTTTTCCCTCCATGCATAGTTGTGACATGGCGCATGTTTACTCCAAGCGAAAGCCCTTTCTTCACCTCAGCAAAACACATTTAGTTTCCAAAGTTTTATCAGCCAGTAAGTGAAAGTGAAAGTGAGGTCTCATTATGCCTGAATCTTTTACCTTATGTGAAAAAGGCTTTAAGAATGTGAAAGTTAAAGGAATAGTACACCCAAAACATGATTAGCCTTCATTTTCTACTCACCCCCATGCTGAACAACACTCTGGAGTACTTTTTTGATATCTCAAATGCATCTGGAGATCTGGGAGGCTTCTTGCTGTCTGCTGACATTCAAATAATGGAGGTCTATGGCGCCCGAGGCAGAAAGGTCCATAAAAGTCCACAAAAAACGTGTCAATATTCCTCCATACTGCTCGTCCAATGTATTCCAAGTGTCCTGAGTGGGTAGCGTCCATAATTTACTCGAAACGAAGTCATTTAGAATGTTTTTAGAGCATAAACAGTAATGTATAGGATTTCCTGAAAGCGCGCACATGCGCGATCACGACGCTACGGAAGCCGCAGCAGACCAAACCAGATGAAAGTGCGCATTCAGCGTCTGCTCTGCCGATAATGCAAGCGTAGAAGAAGAAATGTGCCGTTTACCTGTGCAAAGAAAGAAACAACGAAAGAAAAATGTCTGAGGACTTCAGTGTTGAGGAAGAGCATGAGTTCTTTGCCGAGCTGAATGCGCTGGTTTGGTCTGCCGGCTTCCGTAGCGTCGGGATTGCGCAGGTGCGCGCTTTCAGGAAATCCTATACACTACTGTTTATGCTCTAAAAACATTCTAAATGACTTCGTTTCGAGTAAATTCTGGATGCTACCCACTCAGGAAACTTGGAATACATTGGACGAGCAGTATGGAGGAATATTGACACGTTTTTGTGGACTTTTATGGACCTTTCTGCCTCGGGCGCCATAGACCTCCATTATTTGAATGTCAGTAGACAGCAAGAAGCCTCCCAGATCTCCAGATGCATTTGAGATATCAAAAAAGTACTCCAGAGTGTTGTTCAGCATGGGGGTGAGTAGAAAATGAAGGCTAATCATGTTTTGGGTGTACTATTCCTTTAACTCCAGTAAGACGCTAATAAAACGTGGAGTCAAATATTAGAGATTAGATTTATGTGTGGTTTAGTTTTAAATTGCTCTGTCTGCTTCATTGTGTTTAAAAGCGCAAAACATTTGACTTTTTCTTCTTCCTTTCTCAGCTCCTTTCCTTTTTTAGGGACACTTCCTGGCCATCTACATTCATCTTTTATTCTCACCAGTCATTTCTGTGCCTCGACCCCCTCAGGCATATTTTATACTCTGTTCTCACTCAAAGCTCCCACTCTCTGAGCTTCTTGGTCTCTATTACGTTCCCTTTTTTTCCCACAATCCTAGTTTCTTATTTTGGGATTCAGCCATTCCTGCTCCCAGCAGCCCGTTGGCTAGAGTGCTGGGATATAAAAATGGATGACCTGGCCTCCATTATGCTCTGCTTACAGTTCTCTGGATGAAACATTTAGCGACCCCAAGAAATGGCGCTTTCATAGTCCATGTAAAGATGTGCTGATTAATATTTGATTCAGTTTCTCCGGACTAATGCATTCCTGAATCACACCTGCAGGGCTTGTTTCTAAATCCAGACTTTAAGCTTGTTCCTGGGTTTCAGGAGCATCTCTGCTGTCAAAATGATCATAGCTATTGAAAAATTCATTAGATTTCCCAATAAAGCTTTCAGTTTCAGTTTGACCATTTTCCCCTAACTCATGACAGGCCAGCTTCCAGAGAGTGACTGCTTTACAAGAACAGGAAACTTTATCATTATTCTGTCTGCAAGGTTTCCATGAAGTTGTTTCTCACCGTGTAGAAAGATCCTGTTTCCAAAGCGCGGACTCACCCTGACTGCTCACTGGGGAGCTGATGGGGACTTCCACTGACATCTGAGCGCCGGGAAAATGGACTGAATGAGGCGCTGCATTGTTGAGAGCCACGGTGCAGAAACGGTTAAACGCTCGGACCCCATCTGTTGAGATTCTAACATGCCATGGCATCCTGCCTCTCCAGAACTGTCCTGGCCGCTACTCTGAAATGTCATTCTTCCATTAGAGACCACAGCCTTTTTATTGGACACTCGGGAAATGAAGGAGTAGTAAAGTCTGTCAGCCATCAAGAGCTGGGTTCTACATTTTTTAATGTTTTTTTTTTATGTTTGGAAGTATTTGGAAAAGTTAGACATGTTTTTTTTTTCTTGGGGGGGCGGTATCTATCATATATCAAAACTCCTGATCGCCCATGTGATCCTTTGCCCAATCTGCACTGCGTCTACACAAGAAACCAAAAATCTTTCTGAAGTAATGTTGCATCAAATCACATTTTATCAGGTTTTGATAAATGAAGTTGGGCAAAGTTTTTAAGTTTAAGAAATGTGATTTGTTTGGCATTATGTGGTGACATTCCTTAAAACCTGGGAAACATGAACTAAGATGCAAATTTCCTGTTATAAATGTTAAGGAAAACAAACATATTTAGTGCTTTCTCTGATTTTTTTCCACCCTGTCTTCAGAGTTGTCTCTACCACAAGACCCAGTGAGGAATAAATGCTGGAAATAACCTTTTATGGCGAGCAATTCATGGGAAAAGCTAGAGCCGATGACTGCTGTTGCATCACAGGGCTCACAGAGGGGTCAATCTTCTTGGGATTGTGGACTTTATATTGTTGAAAGTATTTTCCCCTTAGGGCTGTAGTTAGGATGGTAGCAGATGTGCTGGGTGGAAAGGAAAGTACCCAGAAGGTGCCGTTGAGTCGTCCCCAGCTGAAAAGTCCCCATGCGTCGGCTGTTAGCCTGGCGCTCCTAGCTCTGTGGAAGGTGCCTTTCATCAGAGGACACACCCTTTTAATTTAGACTGTTACAATACTGCAGTAATGCTGCTTAAATCCAACCAGACCTGTAGATTTGTATCCTTCGCTGTGCCCTGAACAAAGAAACCCTCTTGTCTTCTAAAAGCATTGCTTAACACCTCTAACAGATTTTTTACACAGAGCTTTAGAAAATAACTGCATGCAATTGTTGGATTAAGCTGCTAAATGTTTGAATTTGCTGCCTTATACAGCAAAACCCTAAATAATTTATGTTCATGAAAGACTTAGGTTTTGAAAATGTTAAATTCAACTATGAAATGATTTTGTAATGAAAAATGGTGCAGCCATACCTTATAATTATGTTAATAATTTATTAGTTTTCAAAATGTTTGTCAAACTAGAAAAGCAGCATATCAGAAAGTATTTGTACTTTCCTTAAAGGACATTTTTCTTCACTGACAATACATCAGTCTAGCTGTTTCTATCACTGCTGTCTGCATTTTCCCGGTAATGTTTGAAGGTCCAAGGTCCTCCCTACCATCACCATAATCTTGCACTCCCTCTTAATCATATATCCAGTCATCTTATTCCAGTCTGATGAAACATATTGTTAATTTTAACCCTTTATTGGCACTTTAAACCTTAACATGCCAAAGAAGAGAATCACATTAGGCTTAACTGTATTTATAATTACATTTAATTTTATAGATAAGAGATTATTTTCTCTCCAGTTCTAGGAAATACTTGACCTGTCAGCATTGATATTACCTTATTCTTATTTGTCTTTCAAAACTGTTAACATCAATAGGGTTTAAAATATTCTTTTCAAGCCATCCTGTAAATATTTATATCAGAAGCAGAGGTGACGTCACACTGTGTGAGAAAGAAAACAGTCGCTGTAAATCAGGATTTTATTCTATATAATAATTTAAATGGTCACAAGGGTTACATTTTGATTTTTTTTTTTAGCATATCATTTGAGATATCTGCATGGTTTAAAACGATGCATATTGATCTGTGTATTCCCTTATAATGTAAATATTTACTTCAGATCTAATGTAAAACAATTTGCTCTTTTTCCTTTTCTTCCAAACTAAAAACATTTGAAATGGTAAAGTTATAAAAGAAGTCTCACTGTTCTGACAGCCGGAATTATTGGCCAACATTCCGAGAAACAAAAATATTATGAAATCATTTAAAAAAGCCTCCTACATCTTTTTTGCCTCTGTTGGCTTCAACTTTAAACTTGCTGATGACGTAAATGGTTACTTCCTCCAGAAGGAAAAACTTCCACACCGAAAGTGTTCAGTTTAGCACAGCCTGGTGGTTCTTAGGTATGGAGCGTCCACTAATATTAACACAGACTGGATTATTTCCAGTTACAATGCGGCTATTCTGCTCTTCTCTGTGCTTCTCTATGTCCTTTCAAACACATGGGTTTGTAGATTGATAGCAGAGGCTGTTTGCTGCATGACTGTATAGAGTTGTTCTTTTTTTAGATTAGGTAAATCATCCACATTAATCTGTTTATGGAGAGGCTCTTCCTCCTCTCCACAGACTACAAATTTGACTAGATAGCCTTTTAAAGCAGCTACATTTGCATTTAAACTTTGCTCTTTGGGGTCAAATGTGTCTGTTTGTTTAAATGCACCTCAACCTCCAAGGCCATGGAAAGAGGAAATCTCTTTTGCATGAAGTAGGACATCTGTTGGTAGCTGTAAGAATAGGACGACGTAGCAATGAGTTCCCACCTGCCACATTGTGGAAGGTGTGTGTTAGATGATCCCTGCAGAGAAAGTGATCAGAAACACGTCTGCATATGATACAGAC
>NW_015150965.1:151701-159684 GCF_000732505.1 Cyprinodon variegatus | reverse complement strand
GCAAGCATGCAAATGAGAGGAAAAGCAGATTATGAATGACTGATTGCCTCAAACAGACGGACATTAGAGGTAGAATGTCTAGCCTGCACACCAGCTGGCTGACTGCTGAGTTATTGTTTGGGACCCCTTCACTGCCCCAAAGCAGGGGCATACCTGTCTGTCACCTTAACACCAGCTCCAGTGTCATCGGTCTCCTTTTGGGATGCATTTTGGAGCCATAATCACCGAATAGCCCATTACTAACATATTTATCTGTGGCAGGGCTCGTTTATCAATGGGAGGTCTCTCCATTCATTCTCTTAAGGTCTACACTGTTACCTTGGCAACACTTTGTTTAAGAGGAGTTATTTTAAAGCCAGTCGGCAGGAAACATAAATTACTTTTGGTTTCAATTCTTTCACTGTGTCTGTCCTTAAAGTGAGTCCAGGTCTGTTTATTGCCCCACTGCTTGCTCCATTTAAATTCTATTCAGTCCCATCATAAAGCTGTTGTTTTGTTTGGCCAATGAACCCTTTTGTTAGTTTGCACAGGGTGGGCTGTCAAGTGGAGTTGCATGTTGTCCAAGTTGCAGAAGAACAGGGAGCGGACAAGGCGGATCAAAGGCAGCTTGATTCTGACAGAATTACACTTTGGAATCAGGAGCCTATGCTGCATCTGTACAGAGATCAACGCTGGAGGCAGAGAGCTGGGATGAAGGAGGAGGAAAAAATAACACAAGTGTTTTCAGTGCTTGGAATCACAATAAATACCCTCCTGCATACCCAGGCAGATTACAGCGTCTTAGCTAGAGCAACAACAATGTTCTCTGTTTTTCCTCACCCATTCTGCGTGTGTGGTTTTCGTTTTCAGCTTACCAGCTCCCATCAGGTTAACCCTTCGTTTGAGCGTGGAAAGCTGAAAGACACGGCCCAGGGGCCATCTGTGACGATGCAGATGGCCCCGCTGGTTAAAGTGGGCCAGGATAGATAGGGCCCTGTAGTCAAACCCAGGAGGGGACAATGGAGATTACGGGTGTCTGATCTCTCTAAACACAGTCTGAGGACTTCAGGACACAGGGAGGGGCCCGGTGCCATGATCTTTGTTTTTTGTATCAACATCAAGGAATTATGACGCTGCAAAGTCACTGAGAGCAAATGGTATGAGGGTAACAAGTCGACGCACTCTGAGAAAGCTCAGTTGGAGGATTTGGATTCAGTTTTCTGCCTGGTTGTTTCTAAAACCCACTCATATTGCCTGCTTTTGTTTTGATCTTTTATGGTGGCTTTCAGGAGAATGGTAATCATTTACAGAAGCAGGAAAGTGGAGGGCAAAGACAATTTTAACTCTTTCATTTACAGGGTTCTATCAAGCATTGCTCCTACATACTCCTTCACTTCCCCAAACCCTATTTAGTGTTTCTGGATTTTTGTTGATGTTGGTTATGAGCCAGGGACTGATCTGCATTCCCATCCTGCAGAGCAGCCTAGACTGAAACATGGTACTCTGGTCCACAGTGCATTTAGCAATCTGAGAGGCAGATGGAGAGGATACTGGCAACAGAAGAAAGGAATTTCATGTACCTTTAAGAGTGCACCAGCTTTTAGCAGACTTTTATTCTGATAGAGCAAAGAAATGTAACCTTTTTCATACCTTTTATCTACTGCATATTTGTAAAAGTTTATGTACACAGCCTCAGAAAAGGTTTTTATTATTTTTATTGCCTTACAGCCACAAACTTATGTGTGTTTTATCAGGATATTATCTGATAAACTATCACCACAAAGAAAACCATAACTGTGAATTGGGATTGAATTTTTGAAAAGTAGAAAGTCCCTGTTTGCAGTAAATCCTGTGAGAATCACAGCAAACATGTGGGAAAAATAGGCTCTACCCTGATAAAACTAGAGTTAAACTTTTTGCTCTAAAAGTATTTGGCATAGAAAACACTCCATGTCAGCTTGCAGACACCATTTCGCCTGTTAAACATGGTGTTGGCAGCTTCAGCTGGCTTTTATCAAGGGGTGGAATCAGGACAAAAACTGCAGAAACTTTCTCTGTATTTGCAGCAAAAGGTGCAGGGTTAATTCAAAATACATAAGAAACACTTTTTAGACACTAGTGGGGGAAAAAATACTTGAAAAACAGAAAGTTTTCCTTCCGCCTCACAGTAATGCTTTACTTTGGTTTAATCTATCACATGAAATCTAAAAAAGATACAGTCATGGTAAAAAAAAAAAAAAATGATTGGATCACCTTGTTTTCAAAAACAAAGGTTATGCAATCAAGTACTAACTCCTGTGTCTCATGTGACTAAAAGATTGAGTGCCTAAAAGCAGTTTTTGGCTGTACTGCACCATAGTTATTGATGTATTATGATGATATTTTTGCCCAAACAAATGCACCTTTTAAAAAAAGGAACAAAGTATAGAATAAATCCAGATATTTTAAATGCAGTTTGTTGTATTGGAGAATATAAAAAGGTTTGATACTTTTGCAAGTCATTATGTTCACATACTCAGTCTCACCCCTATTTCTCTCATTCTTTCCTCCTGGTTAAAGGACCACTCATCCAGTTCATATTAAGTAGGTGTTTATTAGCCTGTCAGGGTTTGGATTAACAGGCTGAGGCAGGTTCTTTCAGTCGTCTCATTTAACATCACTGATATGATGATTTCATAGAGTTTAAGATTATTTATCCTTCTGGAGAAAAACAGGTAATTATCTCTCCTCATCTGTCTTGTAGTATCATTGCTGATGGCAGATCCGTGTTTGTTTTGGCTTTGTGTCCAATTCTGACTTATTGCACCGCACTTGTCCCTCCTCCTGCAGCTTTCATGACCTCTGCCATAAGAACCCTGAAGAAATTTGAGATGTTGGGAATATTTCGAGGCAAAGTTTACCTCACCGTCTAAACCTCTCTGATCCTTGGAACGCCTTTTAATTTATGTGTTCAAACGTGGGAGGGATAAACAACTCCAGGGAATCTGTCAGGAATATATTGAATCTAGGGCTGATTGCTCCTATCAGCTCTGTATCGTTGCAACACCTCACCACACTATTGTTCGAGTCCGAATCACTGTTTTAAGTCATTCCTTATCTTGGCTTTTTTCATAAAGCAGGATCTTTGCTGTAACAGCTGATAAAGTTTTAACGATAAGATATGATCAAGTCTAATACTTTCAAGATGTTGTGCAGTCGCTTGCCTGTTTGACTAAGGCTTTTATTACCCTTTGATCATTAACATGTTGCACCACTTCTAGAACCGTGTCCCATTTCCTCCTATATTGTTGTCAGAACAGTAGACAACTCTAACCTAACGTCAGCCTATGGAGACGTTACCTTTCAGACATAATTGAGGGTTTCATCTCATTCTTCCCTCCATCACCATACATTTAAACTCATCGCTTCCATTATGTCACAGCCTGCAGGTATCACGCCCCCCCCTCCCTGCAAACAGCACAGCATTTTTGCAGTTGTAATAGCAGCACGCAGGAGTACATGCCTCCCCACTGATGTCATGTACGCCCGGTCATGCCAGTAAGTAAGAACTGAGGCGAGGTTCTTCTTTGAAAGGGCAGCTGCAGCCTCGCTCTCCATCTGTGAAATGTAGATGTTCAACGCAGGGCTTTGTTGAGCAGCCCTGATGGAATTGACCCGGGGTCAGCAATATGGATCCCTGTGTGGTTTCCCTTTGTGAAAATATACATTTTAATACAGTTTGATTTGGACCAGGTGTCTTCATCTTCCAGCAGCATGAGGAAAGAGGCTGCAGTGTCAACAGAGATTGGAGGGCAAATTGAACCAGAGATGCATGTTGATAGAGGAATAGGAAGCGGCGTCAGCAACGCCATCTGTCTGTTTGAGTGTGTTCAGACAGGGTGTCAGGCAGGCAATCTGTCTTCTTCCTGTCTGTTGTCCTCTTTCACAACAGTGTTTGTTTTTTAGTCTGAAGCACTTCACTTCACTACATACCGCACTGGCACATCAGCATTGAACTTGTTTGCAGCCTGTGTGGCAGATGACAATTGTTTACCTTATAAAGATTAAATTTAGATCTGTTTCACCCAGGAAACCAGAGCCGGTTCAACGCGTTCGGAGGAATTTTACGTTAGCTTGCAGTTGGAGGGGTGTGATATTATGAACATTCGCAGAACAAATTATCCATTGTGTGATTTAAACAAAATTTTAGATTGAAAAGAAGATTTCTACTGTTTTTGAAAGGATTTATTACCACTATTTGTATTTTGTGTGCTACTATTGCATCTGTTTGAAATCATTTTAACCATGCAAAGATGCTCTTGTTTGTAAGGACTGTTGCCATGACAACAATCTCAAATATGTAAAAAAAAAAAAAAATGGCACAGAGTTTTGAAAAAATTTATTTCCTTCTAAAAAAATAACACTTTTTCCTAACCCTACTTAGGCTAATTACTTTTTTTGCATTTCAAGTTAGCAGGATGAGGGATTAGCATCCTATATTTGTGATGCTAGCCATGCTAATCAAACACACTATTATTATATAAGTAGGAGTGATTAGCATGTCTAACTTTACAAATTTTGCATTATCCTATGCTGATACTTATCTAATTAAGTTTTTAATTAACTTCAGTTTACTTTTGTTCCAAACACGTCATCTTAAGAAACTTAATTAATTTTTGCAATATTCTGGTGATAAAAGAAGAACATTTTATTGCATTATTATTTAAGACAATTTTAACGCCATATTTGACTAATAACCTTTTTCAAAGACTCGTTCCCAAAGGCAAGAACCTCTGTTTTGTCTGCATACAAGAGCAGGAAATTCAAAGTCAACTGGGTTTTTATTAGTGTTGCACTGATACTGATACCAGTATCGGACGGGGCCCCGATATTGCCCTAAAATGGTGGTATCGGTATCGACGAGTACCAACAAATAGGGCACCGATACCATTTTGAGAGCCATAAGTTTATTCAACTATTGTCACCCACTCCTGGTAGGCAATAAAAAGTTCTACTGGATTCACTTTTAGGCAGCAGCTTGACAAAGCCATGATGGCAATAATTTTACATTATTATGGTATCGGTATCGGCCGATACGGCACAGCCAGGTATCGGGTATCGGTATCGGGGCCAAAAAATGGCATCGGCGCAACACTAGTTTTTATGTCTTGAAGACATAAGTTTAATCTATGTAATGGGTTAGTTTTGTTGGAGAAATAAAGTTGCATGTCATCGGCATAATGTTAGAAATGATTCCCATGTTTATCTTCTTTGTAATTTCCTAAAGCTTCCCGTTTTTTCCAAATCCAAAGAGACAGAGATTTAGAAACCAAAGTAACTCTTCCTGTTTCTTTTGTATCTTTAGTGAAATGCAAACATTTTTAAAAGTGTGTTCTTACATTTTTTTGCTTCTTTTGACTTCAGTAGCTAACTGTGAGTCATCTTCCGCTTAGTAACACCATTATCATCATCAATGTTGCTGTGAGCTCAATCTTCTGGCTTAAAATCATCTCAGCTCCATTCAAATTGAAGGTTTTCCAGCTGGGCTCGCTGCACATCTCTGTTTGCATCTCTAGTTTTAACTATGAATCACACTTTTTCCTCAGTGAACACCCAACATTAAATATAGTCAGCCATTCCCAGCCGAGGAAAAACAAATGTTTTACTCAGTTCCACCTTTTTATCTTCAATGAGTTAAATACTTGTTTTTATATCTTCATTTGTTGCAGCTATTTAACAAAAACTTCAGTAAATACTGATGGGTTTGGTGGCTACAGCATGATTGATTGATCCAATCATTTTTTTCCCCATGTGTTGACTAACACTAGTAAACTGGAGGCCATTAAAAGACCAAGCGACATGATTTATGTTTAACTGTTGCATTAGCCGGTTTGTTTTCATGGCTTTAATTAGTGAGCAGGATGTCGGTGTTGTAATATCATGTTGCTCAAATGGACATAGAAGGATGTTTGTGGGAAGGGCTCTGATGCCTGAGACAAAGGCCCTTTTCAGACTCTTCAGGGCAATTTGAAAGTTTGTGATAAGACTTCAAAAGGTCGGTTTGCTTGTCGGGCAGTTTTCGTATGTAACCTTTAAAATATGAGGGTGGGTCTAATGCCTGCTTGGCGTAACGTTTAAAAACCAGCGATATTTTTCATCCTGATGAAAAATATGCCTAATCCTTTCTGTTTGGGTTTTGTTTGCTGAGATCCTCTGACTTTTATTTCTTCACTGCAGTGCCACACTGTTCCACTTTGTCACGGCCATCAGCCTGTGAAAAAAAAAAATCTAAAGAACCACTGCCTTTATATTACCAAACCCCTCAGTGTGAGGGGGGACAGGGGTGACGGAGGATTCCTTCCTCTGACCTGCCCATCTGGATTTTTTCACTCTGCAGACTCGCTGCCAGCTGAGAGGGAATGGAGGAAACTGGAAGTGTGATTCTGTCATTCTGCTCATGTTCCTCGTCAGATATCGCACCGCAGATAAGCTGCCTTCACGCCACGAGGGGTGACAAGCCTTAAAAACCTCAATCCACTGAGACCTCATTTCCTTCCACAAACAAACTGCGGAGGACCTGTAGGGGGGGTCCTGGTTAGACCATGATTACGCTCTGTTCTTTAAAATGCACTTGAGGTTCACCATACAAACATACAACACACGCACACACATAGATGAGATCCGGGGTTGTGGCAGGGGTTAGCCAAGGTAAACATCACAATCACCCCACCGTTGTTTCCATAAATTTCATACGGGTTGGACGAGAGTATGTATAACATGTGGAGAGACAAAACGGGCGGCCACCATCACATCTTTCAAATAAAGTCTCAGTGTGGCCGCTGGTAGTGCAGAGAGAAGCTGAGGCATCATTCACTCTGTCAGCAGCATCTCTAGTTCTACACCTCACCTCACTTTTAAAGTCGACAGATGTTTAGTACAACGATGCATTCACCTTTGGGCTAGATGCTGTCACTCTTTTTGCAAAGTTTCAGCTGTGGACACAGTTTTACTTCAGTGTCTTTGAATCTCTGCAGGGAGACAGATTTATCTCCATTCTTGCCTGCATAACAGCGAAAGTTCAGACAAACTGGATTGAGAGCATCTGTGAACAGCTACTTTCATACTGATGATTAATTGAATTGAGGTCTAGACTTTAAGAAAGCCATTCAAGTATGTGAATACATTGGGAAAACGATCTAGAAATAAGAAAAAAATTCTTCAATTAAGTGTATTTACCCTTAATTTAAGTAGTTAAATGAGAGTTTGCCAATGGAATGAGAATATTTACTCTTAGAATAAGATAATTGGATAAAATACACTTGAAATAAGACAAGGCAATTGTGTTTTCTTATTTTAAGGGTAAATTGTCTCGCTCCATTTGCAAGATGTCTATTTTACCTCCTCAATCCAAGAACAAATACACTTTTTTTTTTTAAAATTACTTATCTAGATTTCCATTTTTTCCCAGTGTATACCTTTATTTAAATCATGTTTTGTAGCTCAGGCTAAAAGATGAAGGCAAAGTTTCTTTCTCAGGGCAGCAAGAACAAATGGACTCTATTCCGTTGTCACTACTCTGGCTCTTACAGCTTCTTGTTGACACTTCATGTGGACAGCGTGTTTTTCTTGTTTGTTCTTCAACACATATTTTGTGGTTGGTCGGAAATGTTTTCTAGCTTGTTTGCAGCTCTGACATTTGCTGCAGTGTGAGGGAGTTATGATGACTTCCCAGGAGTTCTGCACTTGACTTACTGTAAAGCCTAAATGGCCTGAAAAAAAACAGACCAATACAACATGTTCTTCTTCTTGCTCCTGTCAATCAGAGGAAAAGAACTGAGGTATAAATGTTCCTGAAGATGTTGATCGGGCAGGTTTTATATCTTTGTTTCAGGTTTTCTTCCAGCATTGGTCTGTATTTATCCCAGTCCATCTGACTAACCAGAGAAGTGCAGTTTCAATTCTGTAGAACGTGGTGTTTTACTTAAAGGAATAGTACACCCAAAACATGATTAGCCTTCATTTTCT
>NW_015150965.1:140518-149993 GCF_000732505.1 Cyprinodon variegatus | reverse complement strand
GACGCGTCCGCAAGAGTAAAGAAACGTGTTTTTTTTTTCCCTCCGGTCTCTTAATATCCTTTTGCTCCTTGAACAACTTTGCTACTACTGTTATTTGCTGTATTCTCAAATAAAAAGCATACATTATTACAACTTTTATAGATTTATATCAAATTTGAAACACTGTCTAACCTGTAAGGCAAAAAATAAAATAAAAATTAACCAATTAATCGAATCGAATCGTGGTGTATTCTTGAGTATCGAAAATAATCGAGTCATTGGGTCAGGAAATTGATACTGAATCGGACCGCCATGATGGGTGTGATTTACACCTCTAGTAAGAGGAGACAGAAGCAGAAATAAATTTATATCTGTGTTCATTCTTTACCTTTCTAACAGTGTGTGTGTCAGGGCTAAAGTCTTCACTCACATGAAAGGTATATGGTTCATTCTAGGGCTGCAACTAGCGATAATCGATTAATAACAACAAATCTGTTTAATTGTTTGAGCCCTAATTCATTCATTTAACAGTTAAATGGGATTGGTATTGGATATCTATTGATATGCTCAGCTCAGACATTGGTATTGGATTGGATCGGAAAAAAAATCTATTGTGGATTTCTGCTTAAAAGGGAAATAATGTGGGTTTTGGTTTTTTATATCTAACTATTGTTTTCCTCACTACTTCATCCCTGACCTGTCTGCTGTGCTCCTTGGTCCTCATAGTGCTGTTTGGTCTGTGATGTCCTACGACCTCAGTTATAATTCAATGGATAGAGTGGTGCTGGGGGGTCATTTGTCTCGTTAGGTGCCTTCTAAACATAAAAGGTCTGTGTTTTATTTAGAGATGCCAGAATAAAGAGGTCTGAAGATTTCTGTTGAAAATATGCCACTTCCTTTCTCTTCCCTAAAAAAACTTTGTGTTAATATAAATCCCATAAAAAAACACCTCAAAATACGATAATGGTGCATAATATAGACTATATCATAGATAAAGGAAAAACTTGCATTCATCTCTGCTGATCTACAGCCCTGGTTTGCATTGTTTTGCTGTTTTTTTATGCAAATGATGAGCTCAGATCCATCATATCTGGGACACTCCTCGTCCCTAATCTGCAGGTTTTTTTAAGGGTTAACCGTGTTAGCTGCCACACTTCTGTCCCTGTGAAGTTTGCAGTCACCCCATTCAAAGACAAAGGGTGTGGGGGAGCCTTGATTCTGCTCATTAGTATTCAATCTGTCTCACAAGCCCCGCCCACTCAGGCGGGCAAGTGACATCTGGTCCGATGTCACTGACTCGAGCTGGCTTTTAATCACATGTTTTTATTCAAAATTCTGCCGAGTCAGACGCCTGCCTGTTCCGGTCTGGGTAATAATCTCATTCATTGGGTTTCCCTTTCATTTCATTGCTTTGCAGCTGCCTAGTTCAGGTCTGCAGGAAACTTACCAGTAAAGAAGCGGCACGTGTACACAGGATAAATCACAACTTCCTCACTTTCTTAAGCCAAGTCCTTTAGATCCGCTGGACCTATCTATTCATTTGTTTGTCAGAAAAAGTGAACTTTCAGGGCAGATTGCACAAAGCAAAAATGTTTTGCCAAAATGCTGAGGTCGTTTTTAAGCTTATTCCTTGCAGTTTTGGAAAGCGCTGTTAATCATAACAGGAGTGATGTTGGGATGTGTGTAGGACGAGGCGCGCAGCTCTTCAGCTTTCTTAGTGTTACTCTGCCTCTAATAATCCTCTCCTTCATGATTAGAGGTTCCTTACGAGCTCTGGACCCACAGACTTCTGCTCCACTGCTGGATTTCCACTGAGGCCTGCCAGGGTGGGATAAGCTCGCTGTGATGTCACTCTGCCTCGGCTACAAAGTTGATGTGATTACCATCTTAGAAATCACTGTCAGGCTGCGGAGACCAAATTACGGAGCTGGTTCCCCCTCTCCCTCTCATCTCTCTCCATGTCTCGCTGCTCGGCTCCACCGCCTCTATCTCTCCCTCGCTGTGCGTCTCGTCGTCTTCCTCGTTCCGGCGGGGCCCGGGTTCACCCTGCTGTGATATCACGCCCACTGGAGCCAAACTAAT
The DNA here is from genome assembly GCF_000732505.1 of Cyprinodon variegatus. Taxonomy (NCBI): domain Eukaryota; kingdom Metazoa; phylum Chordata; class Actinopteri; order Cyprinodontiformes; family Cyprinodontidae; genus Cyprinodon; species Cyprinodon variegatus. The sequence goes on along the minus strand of NW_015150965.1, from coordinate 147,932 downwards.
CACAGTCACTTCCCAGGATCATTCCCACACTCAGACAGGGCAATGTCTCTCCTGCTTAGGGAGGAAGGAAGAACAAATGTACTGCACCTCCTTCTGAAGTTTGCCTTCATTTTCTTCCCCCCATGAACTCAGTCTTTCTTTCTGCTCCACTTTGATCTATAAAGCATGTGCCAATTATAAATCACTTATTTCACTGTGTCTCTTCTTCAAGGGGAGCTTATTCTGCCCTCATGGAACTCCACAAGTGGCTTGCGCTCAAGCTTTTGGTGCTTCTAAAAGCATTGTTGGCTTTTTCAATGCACTCACATTCCTGCCGCACTCTCCAGCAGCCTCCTGACCACACAAGAAGGCCAGCGGAGAGGAGCCGAGCAGAGAGACAGAGGAGTTTGCCAGTTATCAAATATTTACTGTATGCACGGATCAGGGGAGCAGATTAATGAGACTTCTGACAAAGTTTTGACGCTCAGAAGTCAAGGAATTGCTGTTTGATTTACAGTTAGATTTAGCAAAGCCAGAAAAATGGCTTGGAAGCTCAAAGATTAAAGCTCACTAACAGACCATTTTATCCCTTTATGAGTTAAAAAGCGCATCCCAAAGGGAGAGGCTGGAGGCTTCGCATAGCTGATTGGCGGCTGCTGAGTCTGGGGGCTTTAACATGTGGAGAAAGGAGACGTGTGGCACACAAACCCTCCCTACCCCTACCCCCCACACACAAATAAATATGCACATTTTGCTTTCATTCAAAAGAAGTGTCTTTCCTGGGATTGGTTGAGCCTTTCAGTTTTAAATCATTCTTTGCTCTGGGACTCAGCAGAGGCTCTGCAGACTAAAGGACAAACCGTTTGCAGAGCTGCACCAACACACAGTCTGGCAATTTGAACCCTCCCTGGTCCTGAAGACTGATCAACCAGCCGGAGACTGGAACTCCAAACTTTTTTCAACACCACACATTTGTGTGGTGTTGAAAAAAGATTGGAGTTTTTACACTTTTAAGTCTGGAAGATTTAAGCCGGGCATACAATGTACTATTTTTTGCCCTTTTCGGGCTGACTTTGCAGTTGTGTAGTGTACAGAGGATAATAAGTGGCGATCAGCCTCTTACAACCAACTCCCAATCAGGAATCATAAGGTCAGGGTCAAATCGTTGTGGACAAATCACTCAGTGGGCATGCACAAACAAGGATTCGTCTTCTACTTCCTCTCAGATGAAAACACAGAAGCACAGTGGGGGTGCGAGTGAAATTAAGTTCTATCCGTAAAAATTGTCAGACCGTAGTAGCCTCATTTGTTTGCCATGTTTTTGTCCAAATACATCGTCACCTTTTCTTTTTAGGGCTTTCAGCACAAAAAAATGCAAAAATTGCCATGGCAGCGCGTTTTACTCTAGTGAGCTTCATATTCCTCTTCAAATCATTTGGCTTCCAGTTAGACGAGTCCAAGCTGCGCCATCTCACTGCGGAGCTGAGTCCACTGTATTTTAGACATACAGTGTGAGCAGGTAGATCGCATCAGAGCGTCGGGCCGCACAGTGGGATAATATCAACCAATGCCCACCTTTACTTATTGGACTCAAACTTAGCTTTGCGAGGTGTCATTTGTGTTTTATTTGTTGTTTAGCAAATAAGTCAAAGAGCAAATAAGGAGAACACACTTGGCCGCCATGACAAGGACTCAGACATTGTTAGATAACAGGAAGCTGGATGCATTATGGCAAAAATGGATTTGGAATCTAAAGAAATATTGACTGAAATTATACACTTTTTTTACAACCACCAACTGCTCAAAACTCTTTACACACATGCGCATTTCAGCAACACTTCACCCATTAACCAATGGGCAACTTAAGTGTTTATCAGGATTTCTATCAAGGTGACAAAAAGAAGCTGGAATTTAACCAGCAACTTTCAGATTTTAGGATAACCTCTCTTCCCACTAAAGGAATGGTGATTTAGGCTGCTAACTGCACATCCATGATGTTAGCTTTCACAGGTTAAAAGTAATCTCTAGGGATGCACGATTTAATCGGCCCCCTATCGGTATCGGCCTTAACACTGAATATCGGACATCGGCCACCCCACCGATATTTAATCAGCTTCTGAGTTTCTAAAGTAAAAAAAAAAACAAAAAAAAACTACTTCTTCTTCCTCAAAAACTTCTTTTTTACAGACTTAAAAACTTCTAAAGACGAGGGAAAAAATATTGATACATTAAAATATCCCAATATCTTCATATGCTGATATATTGCCATTTAAAAACACCATATCAATCTCTTTTACTAATGAAATATTGCTATATGTCATCGTTATGCTACGAAATCCCCCAAAAATTCACCAAATGTTGCCATATTTTTATATGTTGATATATTGACGCGGTATCGATCTATTTTACTAGAATTTGCAAAATATCACGAGAGTTTGTAACAGAACGATGACATTTCACGAGATTTTGGAAGTAAAATAGATCGATACCGCGTTTTTAAAAATCAATTTGATATCAGCATATGAAAATATATTTGAGTATATTATTTTTCAAAGTGTCAGAAATGGATAACAAAACTGCTATTTTCAATGACTACTTATTTTTGTCCAGCTTTAACATCAGTATCGATATCGGTTATCGGCTACATGAGTTTTAAAATATCTGCATATCGGATATCGGCCAAAATCCCAATATTCTGCATCCCTAGTAATCTCTGCTAATATTTTCAGTGCATCGTTTGCTCTATAAAAGCTGAAAATAGTCAATATTCTGTTACACTCTTTGCATATGTTGCGGTTGCAGCAGTTTTGATTATTAATTTGATTGTTTATTTAATAAATAACATCTTAAATTTGTTTTCTTCACAGTATTTTACAGCTCAAGACAGACATATAAATCTGAACCTTCTAGATGAGTAGAAAACTTTTATCCCTGCTGTATAAATCCAAGCAGACGTTAGCAATCACATCAGAGTTGAAGCTCAGGCTTATTTACATCTTTCCTTTAAAAAAAACATTCATTATGAAATTAAAGAGGGCGTAATTGTGCCCAGATTGTCTCTTGCTGCTAAACAATAGCTCCTGCCTGTCTTTAGACTGTAAGGTCTTCTCTCTAAGTGAAGTTACAGGAGATTTAAGGAGGGGAGAGGGAAACTCCGGCTGGGATTTGTGTGTCACTTGGAATGGGGCTGTCAAATCCCCAGAGCAATGTTGCCAGGCAGGGTGAGCTACAGCTGCCTGTTTTTATTTTTACTGGGCCGGTATTTGAGCTCAGGGAGACAGCTCGTCATTCTGTAGCTACACACACTCTGAAATTTATGGACACTAATTCTAACTCTGGAGAGGGAGACAGAAAAAGTCGACTCCAGTCAGATAAAATGAGGAAAATGTGCTGATTCATAGCTGGTTTTAAATCGGATGTGAAGGGGGTTTAGTAGTGAAAGTGTGCACGTGATGAATGTCACTGCCAGCGCTATTTATTTACCAGATTATGCCTGTAAATGGTTTGGAGCAACGAGAGGAGAAGACAATGAAATCCTCTTGCTTGGCTGCCTTCAGTATTGAGGTCGGCCCGTTCTCTCTGCTCTGCTCCCTCACACACACACACACACACACACACACACACACACACACACACACACACACACACACATTCAGGAACAATGCAGAGCAATGCCATTGGCTCCCAGACCACGCACTTCTGGCCAATGACAGCCCATGTTGATTATACTGTATGAATTTCCCCAGGGAGACAGATCACCCATTCAGGGTTTTCGTTAGAATTAGAACAGAAAGGTTGGAGCTATTACTACTGACTTGTTTTTTGTGTGTGTTTTTATCCCAATGCTTTGTGAAGGCATACTTACCTTTGTCAGTGTTTCCATTTCTACCACATTACAGAATTATGTACTTCAAGCTGTACTTAAAGTTGTTTCTTTTTAAACCTTCGTTCTAGTCTCAGTTTTATCATTTCAAACAGACTTTCTTCCCTTTTATTTAGCTTTATTTAATGTATTGTATCGACCATTAGAGCATGATGCTACCGCTGCCATGTTTCATTGACTCAGAGTGATGTGCAGTGGTAGTTTTCTGTAAGATGCATTTTGCATTTAAGATGGAAAGTTCAGCTTCTATCTGCATTAATCACTTTTCCAGGTCCAAAGCTTTGCGAGTAGTATTATAAACTTACTCCATAAAAAATTATTTTGCAGGTTTTTTTTGGTCTATATGTTTTGTTGTTTGTTTTTACTAAAGTTTTACGACAGACCTCTGTGAGCGGGAAAAAAACAGCTGAGATTAGAAACATAAAGATGAACTCTACTCAGTAGATGACGTCTCACTGAATTTTACTCAAGGTACTAGAATAAATGAGGCTAAATGCAAATTTAAACCATGTTTTTCACATAATTTTCTGTTAAAGGGGGCAAATGCACTGCAAATATACATGAACAGGGAGCACATAGATAATATAGTGCAAACAAAAAATGAGACTGACAAACATCTTAAATAACACACGCATTGACAAATATGTAAGAATCCATCTTTTCCCTCTACCACCTCAGCAGAACCAACCCAAAACCGGTCGGCCAATCCCATTGCAGAATTACTCTATAGATTGAGGCGGGACATACAGCTGTCAGGGAAGCAAGTACTGCCAAGCCAATAGTCGAACCCAAATAAACCTACTGTTATCACATCACATTTCAAGAGTCAGAAATTTCATTTTTTAAAAGAACAGCAAAAAGTGCTTTGCACATTATTGAAAAGCAAAGATGTTTATGCCATTTTTACCTCCTAACTGGCTAAACCTAAACAGGTACGCATTTGAAGTCCCTGTTGAAACCCTGCCACCCTACGAAGTTCCACTAAGTGTTCATCCTTTCCCTGAGCAGATTCAATGGGATCAGGCCTAGATTGATGTTATACAGAACTTAACTGAGGGTTCTATACATTATCTGTCTAATTAACCAGGTAAAGAAAACATCCCATTTATGTTAATGCAAAGTGTCTGGCCTCATATGAGTTGATAATTATCTCCCCCTAGTGGTCTGGAGCACTTTCATTAAACTAGTTTACAGCTTTTCACAGCTTTCAGCTGTTTTTGCTACTTGCAGCATTTCCTCTTTTAAAGCGTTTTGTTCGTCAGAATAATTTGTGTGCAGTGGGTTTTGTTTTTGCAGCATGCTTATGTATTAGCAGCGAATATGCACTTTGCTTCACACTGTTTTCAGTGATTGCAGCATATCTATTTAGCTACATGTTGCTTTGCATGTCTCGAAGTACTTTTTGTATTTGCTGTATATTTGTGCATTTGCGCCCCTCAGCTACTGTAGTGTCTTATCTTAAATGTCACTTTAGCTTAAGCGTGTGCTGGTTCTGAGCTTTCTATTTGTTTCTGACGGTCTCTGAAGAGGTGCTGGGTGCTTATTCGACTCCCCTTGTCTAGGCTAGGCTTATCTCTTACCTTTTGCCTCTGGTTACATAACATGAGCATGTCATATAGGGCCCGGGTCTTGGTGGCTTTATTGCAGCTTGGTGGATAGGACTTTTTCTGCTGCATTTTCTCAGGAAGGAGGTTTGGAAAGAAGCGTGCAGAAAATAGCCCTTAATTGGTTAAAATAACCTGAGTGCATTTAGTCTCTGACCTCACGGTGCTGAAGTAATCATGAAACCATTTACCAACCAGAAGGAGATTATATTGCAGCACTTAAAGAAAAGGATAGGGTTGCTTTTGCCATGGAGTAAATTAAATGTGGACAATCTAAGTTTACGTTAAACGGATCAGATTCTCCTCCATGTTATGATCCGCCCTCCTGTAAGAAAACTAAACATCACATCAGTGTTTGATCTCTGCTGGCTCTCTAACAACTGAATTGTGGGGAAAAGATGTCCAAAGTGCCCACTGGGTGTGAGTTTCCATGCATGTTCCTTCCTCCTGTAAAATATGAAACACTAATATATGACTCAGATGGAAAGTAAGCTGCTGTTTATTGTAGAAAGTGTTGAAATAAAGATGAAGGCGGTAGGTAAGCGCACTGCTACATTGTTCAAGTGTTAAAGAATTTTTGGCTGGGACACATTTTATATTCTCTAGGGTGTGAATGAGAGTAACGCCAAGATATGGAAGCACACCCACTGTACTTACAATGAAGGTGTGTTGCCAAAAGTATTTATACTCCTTGAACATTTCCTCGCTTTATGTCATTAAAACCAGAAACTTTAACCGATGGAGATGTTTTATTGGATAGATTAACACAGCGTGCTGCAAAACTGTGAAGTGGACAACAAGGTATGTAGTTTAGAAGTAAATCCTGAATCTCATTTCCTTCAAATGTGCCTAAATAATGGCAAATATGTTTAATCTAATCTCAAAAAGTCAATATGTCCTGGTTGCAGCTTACCAACCAGCTTACCAAAGTAGAACCATGACTAAGCTTTTTAACTAACATGCAGATAGCTACTTCTGGTGGACAACTGATAATGCCATGCACAGTGTGAAGCATGGTGGTGGCAGCATCATAGTCTGGGAATAGGAAAGTTCATTACAGTTAATGTGACGACGGATGCGGCCTAATGTAGGGCAACCCTGGAATGGAACCTGCTGAAGGCTGCAAAAGACTCGTTTTCTCTTCAAATACAAACCGAAACACAAAACTAAGATAGCAGGAAATCTGTGGATATATGATCAAATGTGTAAAAACAAAATTAAACAGTTTTATACCACTTAGGTGGAATGTAAGCGGCTATTTATAGTAAAAAGAAAAAGTAGTTTTGAAGTGAAAACAGATGAAAGTTTAACCAATTATTCTTAAAACGTATATCAGGTTTCCACGAAGACATTTTTCTTATTTAAGCCCCTTGAGGCCCTGCAGACTTTGGCAAGAATATTCAGAAACATTGAGGCTCGCAGCATTCAGTTGAAATCAACTCATATTCCCTTCAATCTCTGCAGTAGGGGAACAAATGGAGATGCATCATAGCAGACCGGAGTATTACGTTTTGCTCCTTCCCGACCACAGCTTCCTGTAGCTCTTTCCACACAAACCCTCATTTTTTAATCCAAATTAAAAAAAAAAATCCCTGGGTCATGAAGCTCATTGCATTTTAGTCAGGAAAATATGAAAGGAAGCAGGAACTCTGGATTTTTCCATTCCATAAACAACTACTTTCCCGTGTGGTTTTCAAGACGCTTCTTGTTTAAATGCTCTTTGTTGGATATGGAAACATCTCATATGTAATGGTTTTCATTCAAACAAGAGGGTAAAGCCAAAGGCCTCGGAGGTGTTCAGCTGCAGACTTTAGAGCGGTCATGTGCTTGGTTCAATGGACAGCAGGAAAACATTTGGAGACAAGAGCCCAACAGGATGAATAGATCAGGAATGTCCTGGCTGTGGATGGTTGTCTCTCTGGAATAGTCTACTGTCATTTATCAAGGG
>NW_015150965.1:135507-139277 GCF_000732505.1 Cyprinodon variegatus | reverse complement strand
CCATTGGAATTTACTGCAAAAAAAGTCCAGCAGGCTTTTCTTGTAGCACAATGATAATGCAGAGCTGAGCTTAAGAAGTGGGGAGGGAGTGTAATGAAGAAATTCCTCCGTCCTGGCTCGTCCATCTGTACGACTCTGCCTTTTGAAGATGCCCCTCTTCCCCCTTTTATTGGCCCCGTATGCCCAGTTGTCTCCTAAATCCGCCGTTATGGGAACAGACAGGCAGCACTCCCGGGAGCATCTTCCAATCCCTGGATCCTAAGAAGGCGTGCAGAGAGTGGGCTGCTGTGATATCTATATAAGGTCAAAAGAAATCCCCTGATCATTGAGAGAGAGTGGGGAGCAACTGATCGGCAGATAAAAGAAAAATGAAACATAAACAGGAGTGGTGAAAGCCAGCTTTGATGTGCATAGCCTCTCTACCCGCTGTTTTTTTTTCCTGCTCCCCTCTTTAAAGTCCTTTCTTGGAGGGGCAGCCTTCATTTTTCATAGCCCCTCATACTGCGTCAGACATGTGGACGCTGGAACGTCCTAAGCACACACAAAGAAACACCGCTTTTCTCTCCTCTCTATTGGTCCTTTTGAAATCCAGCCGTCCAATCAAATCCCGTTGCGTCTTTTTAGACAACAGGTTATGTGTTCCCTTCTTTAGAAGCCCCCATCCCCTCCATCCATTCACTTTTCAGCCACTTGCTTTCTTGTAGATCATTTGTTTAAACCTGCAGCTGCTGCCTTTTCTGAGTGATTCATCTTTAAACCTGCTGCCGTCTTTGTCTGTCCAGTCTAATTCATTAGCTCTAACTGATTGTGCTTCTGAATCTAGGTTAAATGACGCGGTTCAGCATCAGTTCAGCTGATTGCATGCAACTTGAAAAGGTGTCGTTTGTTCTGTGACGCACCCAGGCAAAGGTTTTGTTCAGCTGAGCTGGGCTTAACAGAGCATTTACACATCTTCACCCCGACGGCTCCTGGAGCACAAAGCTCCGCCGGACCCATTGTGTCTTCTGCTGAGAGTGACAATCAGAGAGGAGGACAAACCTGGTAATTAGCTGCTTGCCAAACTGGAGAACACACACAAAATAAGGCAGGTTTTTATTTTAGGTGAGGAAAGCAAACAGGAAGCTGAACAACTGGATAATACGGTGACCATATGTATGTGTTATTTTCTGAAGCTGCAGCAGGTTAACAGTGTTTGTTCTGAGGAGGAATACAAAAATTATAGATGGTCACCTGGTTCATAGTAAGTAAGTAAGTATTTTTTTTATATATAGCACCTTTCACAGACATAGAGGTCACAAATTGCTTAACAAAATTACAATACAAATAAAAATGCAAATACAGTCACAAAAGACATGGTCATAAAACAACCCTTAATCTACTAGAATTAAAAGGCTTTCGTAAACAAAAAGGGTTTTCAGTTCGCTCTTAAAAAAAATCAACAGAATCAAGTAATTGCGAGGAAAGCGGGAGATCGTTTCAGAGCGCCGGTGCGACCACCTGAAAGGAGCGATCCCCCCTCGTCCTGTAACGAGTACGACGGACCCTGAGCAGGTTCTGGTCCTGAGACCTTGGCCTCCAAGAGGGGGGTATAAGGGCACAACGAGTCTCTAATCTAGGATGGAAGGCCCTGAACGTTAGCTCCAGGATTTTAAACTGGATCAAAAATGTCAGGTGAAATCCAGTGATAAAAACTGCCTTCAGAAATCACCTAGTGATAAAATAGAGTCCATCTGGGTGCATTTTAACAGGAAATGTAAAGAGTTCAGTAGAATCTGGCCGTGCACCTAAAGTATTATTCAAAGAAAAACCCTAATGACACTTTGTAACTCTGGAGGAGCTGCAGAGGCTGACAGGTCAGGCCTGGAAAGCTAACTTGGCAGCACTTCATCTAGAACACTATTCCCACAGAGATGCGTGGCATTATCATGCAGTGAGGAAGTGTCCTTCAGCAGGGTAGAGGAAGCTGGTAGGAAGATGGAGCTGAATACAGGATATTTTCATTTAAAAATACAACATTTTCTTCCTTCCACTGTGCTACTTTGTGCTCTTCAATTGAAATAAATACCACTAAAGGAACAATAACACTTGTACTACAAAGCATGGTGGTGGCAGCATCATGCAGTGGGGATGCTTTTCCAGAGTAGAAGAAAAGATCAACGCGTGAGATGGGAAATACTTTTGTAGAGTAACAACTACGACTCATGGTACAAACATAAACATGGAGGAGCGGTCAGTTGGAAGAAGTGGTGTTAACTGTTTGCAACAAGTCATGCAGAGAGATTATAAGAGGGTGCTCTGGTCAGATACAGTAGGTCAAACAATCCGCCTTTCAGCTGATATGCAAAATCCTCTGTGGCTGCAATCTAAAGTACGGTTGTGGCCCTATCATGCTGTTGGGATGTTTTTCTTTAGCACTAACAGGGAAGGTGAGAGTTGATGGGAAAATGAACAGAGCTGTAAGTATGAGAATAGGCTGCAGAGGATTTTGAGACTGCAAGCGGAGGTTCAGCTTCCAGGACAGGAGTTGATGTTCTAAAAAGGCCCCGATTCTTTCAGATGCTCTCCATGTCTGATATCTCACCTGGAGAGACGATGTTTTACAAAAAAGAGCTTGAAATGTCTGTCTCAGTATGCAAAGGTGCTGGACATACGCTATGAGACATGAAGCTACCACACTTTAGATGTTGTTTTCATGTAAAAACCAAGTTAAATATGTGAAACTTTGTGGTTGTTATGTGATTAATCTGAAGAGGTTAAGGGTTGGGTACTTTTCCACAGCAGGGAACACAGCAATTTGCTTGTTTATCTGGGTGAAATCGGACCTCGTGTGGCTCTAACTGGACTGATTAAGACTGTCTCTGAGTGCATGATTACATTATGTGATCAGAAGACTCTGAGAGAGATGAGGAAGTTTTTCTATCATCCATACATCGGATTAGATGAGGTTCAGTTTCTCAGAGCTGTAAACAAAAGGCGCAAAGACACCAGACTGGGAATGAAACATTACACCCCTGAGAATTACCGCAGCAGGTAATTCTAGATGCTTTCTCTTTAAATTGCTCCAACTGGGTTTACTTCTTCAGGAGGACCTGAATTTCTGCCTCCTGGCTGACTTTTGATATTAAGGAGGGCCGAGCAGCAATAACACCCAAAACTTTGAACAATCTGTTTTCCAGTATCTCTCTTAGACTCCTGAGGCGTGAAACCAGAGCCACTGCCTCAGCAGCTCTGTCTCGGTGCCTGCAGCACAAAACATGTCACTTCAGTAGACCTTGATGGGCTTAGTGACACCAGCTTCCACTCTGATATGATTTCTAATTTTAATGAAAGTCAGCTGTGTTGCATTTATAGCTTGGCAGCTTCAATGTGACACATGTGAGAAGAAATCTCCATGAAGCTGGATGACTATATCCTTCACTTTAAACCAGTCAGCAAAAGTTATTAATAACCAGGCTGCAGTTTTACTCTCCTTTCTGATTATATCTACTCTATAATGCAGCATGGATCACATTGAAAGAGGAGATCACATGACTTATAATATACGTTTGCATATTTTCTTTTTCATTTCGAATGAACCAAATGATTTTCAGAGCTCCATCTGTTCCCTGAAGTAAACCTTTTGCTTTGCATTATGTTTATCTTTATATATTACACAAAGATGGCATCTATAGCAGTTCCTTTCTAAAAAATTATTAATTCCCTTTTTTTTTGACATTAAGCCAGATTACAATGAATTTCATCGATACTTATCCGTATGAAGTGTTTATTTG
>NW_015150965.1:132979-134547 GCF_000732505.1 Cyprinodon variegatus | reverse complement strand
TTGAACTAACAGATTCTGCAGAGTGGGAGAATAGAGATAGAATGAAGCAGAATGATGAAATAGTGGTCCCTATGTCCTCCAGCAGTCTAAGCCTATAGCAGCGTAACTATAGAGATAGCTCAGGATAACCTGAGCCACTCTAACTATAAGCTTTATCTAAGAGGAAAGATTTAAGCCTACCGTTAAAAGTAGACAGGGTGTCTGCCTATTGTATTTACTCTGTACAACGGCCTAGTCGAAGTCCGGACCTATTATTAGCTGAGAATCTATAGCAAGACTTGCAGCATAGGTTGCTTTTTAGTCTTCATCCTGGGGAATATCCTCTAGATGTGTGGAACTGGTGGAAACGTTTGTGTAAAGATATTTGGTTTGTATTTTTCCTTTAATTTTTTTAAGTATTCATAAGAAAATGTTTCGACATAGTGAATACTTATGCATCTTAATGTAACCTAAAACTTTATAGCACTTTCTTCAGTGATTGCTGTATTCCTTTCTGCTCCTTCCTCTTATTGGTTTATGATCTGTGGTGTTTGTGGTGAAATGCAGAAGGTCAGGCTGAGGCTCACCTCTATTAAACAACCATCCTCCACACATACATACACAAACACCGACACACACAGACACTCCTGGCCGTCTGACAGACACACCCTCCTACACCACTTCATGCAGCATGTGCTGTTTGTTCAGCTGGAGCAGGAGATCCTCCTCTGCCTTCTGCCGGGAAGTTAAACTCCATACTTCCACAGGAATCTGTCCAGACTCGGAGGCATGGATGGCGGCAGCGAGCTGCAAACAGATGTTATATTTTTCAGCCCTGATTTGCTCTCCTGGGTAGAGACCTTGGGAGTGATGCGGAGTAGATTTAAGGGCTTGTATGTTTTTATTACTTGGCTGCAGCTCCCACAGGTGCTTTAGGGGGAAAATGGCCCAACTTGCTTGTTATGATTACGACCCTGCTCTTGGCTTCAAAATGACTTTTTTTTTTTTTTGTTTTGCTTTTGTTTTTGGTCAAGCCGAGACCCTGTGTGAAATGACAGGAAATGTAAGGAAGTCTTTCCTCTGAGAGGGTCCAGACTCGGTGATAACAGCTCTGCCTCACTGAGGGTCAGTTGTTATCTTAACTGCATACGCTATGCTTCACAGCTTGCATTTAGCTTGGATGTCTGTGTTGTTGCTGGAAAATGTAACCGTATAGCCTGACCTCTGCGCTGACCTTCCAAGGTGACGTGGGGAACTAGAGTTGAAGCAGCAAGTTTAAAACTTCCGTTAAACTTTACTCTTGGGCCTGATCTCTGGTTCTTAGTCTTGGTCGGACCGGTCCTGTGCACCTACTCTGACTGCCGTCTGTTGAGTAAAGCCATCTGTTGGAGTTTGGATCCTATTAGAAACAACCCAAGTGGAAGAAAATAAGTTTTCCCTGAACAACCTTGGCTGAGTGCCAGTGGTCTTGTGTACATAAAGACTAACTGTACTAGCTTTGGTTCTGTGCTTATTAGAGGGCAAAATAGGATAAAATCACAGGCCAGTTAGTTATACGTTAGCTTGAACACCTAAATTTGGCCAATGAT
>NW_015150965.1:125536-132517 GCF_000732505.1 Cyprinodon variegatus | reverse complement strand
GACACCGGTCACAACCAAACTTGCTTGCAAACCTTCCGCCACAACAATCCCGCCCCCTTGATAATTGACCAATCAAATTCACTTTATTCACCAACGGGGGGGGTTTGGAACTGCAAAGGTGGGAACAGCCGCTTCCCTACGACTTTAAGCTTGAAGAAACAGAAATTGGTTAATAATACTGTTAATCCTTCGTACACGATCTCCCCATCAAACTGAATTTGTATTTATTCTGAAACCTACACTCATTGGAAAACAGGCGCTGATCCGTTGCAGCGAGATTCATTCAAATGTCGCATCAGAGAAGCTTGATGGAAACAGCAACATTTTCAAAAACTACTTCAAATTCTCAAAACGTTTTTTGTTTGCTTCAGGGTTTTTTTTCCAGCTTTGCGAAAAAGGGTTAATGCCTAAATCGGGAGATTTACAGCTCTCGCCTAGCGAATCTTTGCCTCACATGACTGATCAGTTGATCCTGCTGTCTGCGTCTTCCTAGGTGTTCCTGTTACAAACATAAACACGGCTAGACATATGCTAAGAAGCATCTCCGTTACTAACTGTCTTGCCCAATAGCAACACATTCATTAAAACTTTCCTTTGTTACTGATCTGTGTTCAGTGCTAAATTGCAGCCTCTACTTCCTGTTTTATAAAAACATGCAGTACGACATTATGTGGACGACCACTTTGACAACTTTACACTTTTGCTTGCTTTGTAAATTCGCTTCAGATCAAATGGAAACACAGCAAAGTTGCATTTCCTTTTTATTTAACTCTATAAAGTTCACTTAAAATCTGCTAAGATTTTCCTAAGAGATAAGAAATAAGATAATTTCCTAAGAGAAAGCAAGTCTTCATAAAACAAAATTCAAAGTTGCCCGCCGTAAATCTTTTAATTTTTGATGCCTCTTGTGTTTTGTTACTGATGCTATCACTGAAAGAAAGAAATTAGCCAAATAAAAAAGATATTCGGAGGCATTTTTTTTTTTAGATAGACCAGCAATTCTACCTCATAACAAGATTTTTTTTTACAGATATACTGTAGTTTATTATTTTATTTTAAAAAAATGATGAGAATGAGCCACAATCTGAATTAGCAGCTTAAAATTTGATGATTGGAAAAAAGAAAAGAAATTCAGCTGTTCATTCTCAAATATATCCAGCAAAATGATTGGATTTTATCTGCATTTTCAGCCTAGTTGAGCAGACTGCTGGATCTCCTTCTGCTGTCTCTTTGTGTCTGCTGGTGTCTGTTTGTATGGAGGGGGGGAGGGCAAAACAGACTTGCGTAAAACTGTCACCATGTTCTCTGCAGACTGTGTCATGGGAGCCATGCCTTGTGCTGTGCCCACTAATTGTACATCTTGACAGAAGAACAGGACCCATCATTACCAAAGTGCTGCTGCTGCAGTTTAGTTGTGGTCAGAGCTCACTGTAAGTCAGAGCATGAAAGTAAAGCAGAGATGCTATATGTAAGGAAGGCCCTGAGCAGCATGGAGGAATTTACAAAGAAATGACAAAACAGTTTCTCTAGAGGGCAAAGCTGCTCTTTAGTTCCAGCTTTATGGCCCAAAAAGGTATTTGCTCTTTCAGCTGGATGGCGCCTGTCCCTTGTAGCATAATAATAACCAACGACTGCTGTGATTTCAGGGCTTATTGGCAGCCCTTCCTTTAGTTTGCCGTTCACAAAGCTCTTAGAAGAAAAAAAAAATCCCTCCAGGGCCAGCAGGCTTTTCAAGAGTCAGGCCTACTTTCTCTTTTCAGCTTTTACCCAAGACAATTTCTCTCTAGGTCTCCTTGTATTCCCTCGGGAGACGCATTCAGAGCGAGGCGGTTGGCGCGTGAGCCTTGCCAGGTCAGAGGCCTGAGTCTGGCATCAGTAAAGTTCTGTCAAAGACAAACACTCCAGGGAGCGTGAATTTTTCAGATCAGAGGGAGGTGAAGAGGTTTGGTTCCTGCTCAGGACAATCTCTCCTGTTGGAACATAAGATTTTATCTGGGAGCAGAAAAGCAAAGCTCTCCTTAACGTCAAGAAACACGACGCTGCTTCTTGGGCGTTCTCTTGAGATTAGTCTGAGCAGGTAGATAAACTGTGTTAGATTAAAATAAGATGTTTTGCTGATATCCTGCTGCAATCAGCTAATTGTGTTTTCTTTTTCTCTCTCTTTCATGTCCCTCTGGGCTTTTTTCCTGCTTGTGACCAATAGGTAAGTACCAATAAAATTTAAAGTACATCTGGAACCAATCTGTGTTTTTTTTTTTTTTATTTAAACATTTGCTTTGTAATTTCCCGCCGCTGCTCACACACATACACCCCCCCACATCACGGTTCACTGCAGTGGTACTCTGGAGTTTCCTCTCCACAGCTGAGCCAGTGGATTGCAAAATGATTCGCTTTGTTTAAAACATTTTTATGTCTTTTCACTTTAAAATCACAAATCTTGTAGAGATTGTATGTGATTAATTTAAAACAGTGTAAACCCTGCAAGAAAAATATGATAAAATGTTTTCTTCATCCAGAGGTGTGCAGTGCCCTCAAGGCTGTTGTTAAGGGCATGGAGGGTCACAGTGGGTTTTAGACAGACCATAACAAAGTTACAAACAAAAATACTCTTTAAACAATTGTAGAAACATAAAGCTATAGAAACATTTATTCAAAAGATCTCTTCTGTGCGCTTGACATAGACCCAAATAAGTTCAAGAAAGGAAACATGTTTGATGAAGCCCTTGTTTTGGTTTAGTTAATCATTTAATGAACTCTACAAGTGCTTGTAGAATGGATGACATTCACACTTCAGTTACAGTAGCAAATATCTGTTGTCTGGTAGAGCAAGTAGTTTGGTAATGTTTCATTGGACCAAAATGCAGACACACAATCTGGATAAGCATGGTACATTGAATGATTTTCCTGAGTAGAACAATATCAAACTAAAAGGAGAAAACTGATAAGAAGGAAAAATGGGTATGGAAACAGGAGGCAACCACAAGGACGTAGTGCTAAACAAAGGTGAACTGAAGGCTTAAAAAGAACAAATAACAGGGGCGGCTAATGGGAGCTACTGGTGGCATGGCAGGGAGAAACAGGGAAGAAACCGACTAAATGTCTGAAACTAAAAAAAAGCCACAAAAAAAACTTTAAAAAACCCAAGCACCCACAGATCAAAGGTCAAGTAGTTAAAGGAAAAAAGTCCGGTCACATTCAGAATACAAGCTTCTGAAAGTATGAAATTATTACATACTTTTCAACAAATGATAAGTGTTTTTAATTAAGAGTAAATTCAATTAAATTGCTTTACTGGAGACATCCATGTTTGACAAAGAGCACTACTGCCACCTACTGGTTTATGACGTCACAGTGCGGTATCGACTGTTGAGGAAGTCCCAGTGCCTTATCTGGTGTTTGTCACAACGCGCTATTATCCATGATGGCGACGACCAGTGCACTATGCGAAGCGAAGAGATTAACGGATCAATGATGCGTTTTTTTCTCTGGCCAGAAGTTCGATGGTTAATCCAACGATGAACCCGTAGGGGATCATAAATCGGAAGGATTAAATTAAACATTTTTTTTCACTTTTACCCAATATATTACAACATCCAACTGCCATGATCGTGGGCATTGTCAGTTCAACTATAGCTCTCGTGAATTTCAATGTTGAAGTCCTCTCCCAATCGTAAATAATTGTTGTTTATTGTAGATGTCTTGAGTGGTTCCCATCAGTTTTGCTTGTAAAGCAGGAAGAATGGCGCTAGGCTCACCGCACCCATGACGTCACTGCTGGAAGATGTCATGGGTGGGGTGTTAGTATTTTTGGGCAAAAATGGCCGATCCCAGACTTGATGATCGCAATTAAAAAATATTGTTTTTATTTTTTTACTGATTAACGCTAAATTCATTAAATTACCTATCACCTAACATAATAATTTTAGGTATAGAAAATGATCCATTGGTTATTCCTTGCTGACTAAATTAAAAAAACATACACTAACATGTCTGTCTTAGCCTGCAGACACAAATAGATTAGCAAAGGTAGCCTAAGTAGTTGTGTGGTATACTAACTAAGCTCATGTAGCACGTGCTACAGTAATTATTAGTGATGCTTCTCAAAGTTTTATTATTACTATATTTTTACTGTGACTAACTTTCATGCTATAATCAGTGGTAAGATAATACATGATATTCAGCTCTTACACAATTATAACAACATTTTATCAAATAGCAATACAGTAGAGAGGTACTAAATTATTAAGAGCACTGAAGCACTGAATTTCTGTTTAGGTGCTTCATGTTTCCAGGTTTTTGGGGTGTAGTAGATGTGGCACGTTCAACTGAACCAGACAGCGGCAGACACAACCGAACCGCATTAAATCTGGTACTGCTTCATCAGTAGGGCTCGGCGTGGATCAGTTCAGGCTCGGTTCTCAGATAACAAAGAAAGAAAGAGCAGACCGCGTCATCTCCTGACAGCCTCTGTAGTCATGAAATTTCAGACATTCATAGAAATACTAGCTTCCATACAGTGCCACACGATCTCCAGCGTGGATCCAAGCTCGGCACAGATCGGTTTTCAGAGGGTCGTGTAAATGGGGCTATAGATTGTCATACCAAGAGGCTTGTGGACCTCTTGGCTCTTTCTTTAGCTTGGTTTATTCTTGATGCATCCGCAAGGTCCTCTCAGCCAAATTATGCCATTTTGGGCTTCCTCAGTGCAGACTCTGTTCGGTCCGAATTTACTCATGGAGGACCTAGAAAAATTTTAAACTACGTGGATGGATCCACGCTTACAACGGTCCACAAACGTCAACATCTAGAGACATCCCGTGATTCAGCCTATAAATATAACCACTATCAACACATTGTGGAAAACTCGAGGAAAGAAATTACTGTGACTCTCTAAATGCTGCAGACACCGGCCCGTGATAGGCGACTCCGTGCTTTAGGCATGATGAGCCATTTTCACTGAATATGCTCCTTTTGCATCCTGTCAGTTTAGTTGGGGCACCATATTTATTATGTAAATATTATTTCCATTTTCAGATGACGAGTTGATCTCTGCTCTCCAGGCCTCATGGTTTCCCCCAGACCCATCTGCTGTCCTCCTTTCTATTCATGATTGCTTCTCTATTGTTCACTGAAGGCAATTGGCTGAATTGTTATTTAGGTATCTTGGATAAAAAAAAAAAAAAAACAGTCTGAATAACTTCAATTTTGGTTTTGTTTGACTTTCCAGTTAGTGGATGTTTGCATTCTTGTGTTGCAGCAGTGAGCTGACTCAGAGAGGCTATCAATAGAGAGAAACATGTTTATTTATTTTCTGTCTGGGAATGAGTGGTTGGTTGTGGGTATCCTTACACTCAAATGCCAGCTTTTATGTAATAGTCCTAAACCCTGTCAATTTTGTCTTTGATTCTTTTTCTCGTCCTATAAGATGTCAGGCTCATATGAACAGCTTGTCATGCCATCTGGGTGTGGCGCTGGAGGCCACCAGGAGCTGGTTTGGTCTGATCCTCTTTATTGTTTCCAGTCACAGCACTGCTGGGTTGGCTCCATCCTCTCCTGCCAAGCGTCGGTTTGTGTTGCACCAGCCAGACGTCCAGTTTATTCCCCCTGGCTGAGCCCCATCAGGGACAGAGGTGTGAGGGATGGTTCGACTCAGCTCCACCCTTACAGCTCAGACTAATGCCACTCCCTCGCCATGATTTTCCCACAGACACATACTGGTCATCCGCCTGCAAAACTGACCTCAGACAACCATTTAAAGAGAGGTTTCCATTGCGCTCCACGTTACAAACCCTGCCCTCGTCTTCTCCTTCCCAAACCACACCTTCCCCCAATGTCTGCTTCTAGCGCTTCCTTTTTTCCCCTCGTTGCGTTTCTCTCCCGTCACATTCTGTCTGCTCTGTTTCTTCTGCTCCATGTGAGCTTTGACTGACGCCGCTGAACTGGAGAAACCAGAGTCTCAGGCTCACACGGCTCAGTGTTTATAGAGGAGACAGTGGAGAAAATCTTCACAGACTGAACCCTTCAGGCATTCATACACCAGTCGGCTTTTTTTCCCGCAGCTTATGTCAGGTCACAAACCAAACGTCCAAACGTTTGAGAGTTTCTCACTGTTGTTTTTCGGTCCCTCTGTGGAAAGTTGCCTGAACATACAGATAAATATGTTTCTCTAACCTCTGTGGTTCCGTCTGTGAGCAGAGACAGTAGCTCCATACCTTCCTGTAGCCTCTGATCTTTAACCTTTCTAAGCACTGAACAACAATCTGATGTGTGAACTGCTGCAGCGTACATTTTCCTTTTGTTTGTTTAAGAGGACGTGTTCCAGCTGCACTCATTAGGTCAGCAGGGTAAAGTAGATGATGATGATGATGATGTTTTAAACTTAGATAACTTTTATTGTTATTTTGTATACAGAGTTTAAACAAAAAGAAATTTCGTTTTGTACAACTTTCAGACAGTGAATGAGCAGCAGCTTAGCAGTGAAATTAAGATTATCCTTATATAAAGTGATCAAATGTACAAACAGTGTGAGAGAAAAAAACATTGTGCAAAATGCATTGCTATGGAAGTTCAGAGCAGTGCAAAGACAAATATATATGGTGCAAATTTGCAGTAGAAAAACATTCTTTGAGGTGAGTTTTTGGTTTGGTGTTATCAGTGTGATGCAGTCTGTGACTTGATTTAGAGTTTTTTTTTTCAATCAAGAGCTGTATCAAGTCACTGCATACTGTACAAGGCAAGGCAAATTTATTTGTATAGCACAATTCAGTACAAAGACAATGCAAAGTGCTTCACATGATTAAAATACAGGAAGATAAAACAGAATCAAAGCAAGTAGGAAAAAAAATAAAATAAAATAAAATAAAAAAATGCAGAAACAAAAAAAGAATATTAAAAACATTTGGAAGTTTTTGTTAGATTACATTTATTTATTTGATTTTTTTTTATGGAGAAGAAGAGGACTTTAGCTAATTTTCCAGTATT
>NW_015150965.1:120750-124282 GCF_000732505.1 Cyprinodon variegatus | reverse complement strand
GGCCTTTCTTTTCATCTCAAACACTTCGTAGACACTTTTTCTCTTACGACCTTTGGCCAAATTCAAAGAACCGTGATGAGAAAGGTGAGCTTCAATGACTGCCTGAAACCGTAGCTCATCAGTTATCATTTTCTGCGCATGCGCACGTAGGATGCTCTTATGTAAATATATCACCAAAATGATTGACAATTAGGAGGACCAATTATTTAGATGATCCACCTGGAAAAAAAACATCATCCTCTATACCTTTAAGGCCGCCCTACCTAGGTCCAGTTTGATCAAAAACAACCAATTTGTTTATGCAACTTTAGAGACTTTACCCTTAATTTAGTTTTGACTTAAAACATGAAAAAAATCAGATCCTGAATAAAAATGGGAGATATAATTAAACTAGACCTTTCAGCCAGTCTGTTGATAGGAACTTTTTCTGTTCTGCTGGTTCTTTTCATCAATCTTTGTCTTTTTGCCCGTTCTGTTATAAAATGTCTACCAAACTATTGGAACTTATAAAACCTGCTGGTACTTGCTGCAGATAGTTTATGAACCTTTCTGAGGTTAATATAAAAAATAATGCTGGTTATTTGGATGATGTTTTGTTTAGTTTCTGGCGAGGTCATGTTCCACCGTTTCCAGAGAGAATTTGGACGGGAAAGCTTATGATCAATGGTTATGTGTTGAAGTACATGCATTCATTGGTTTGGTAGGAAATGCCTTTTCAATATAATTATAAATGCACATTTCAATCAGCTTGCTGTGGATATGTAAACTAGGGCTTCTTTTGCTAATTGATTAATCTATTGATTTTTTTTTTTTTTTTTGATTAAACAATTAATAATCAAACGTTCTGTAAAGAAGACTTTTTGTGAAAGTAAACAAGATGAAACTAAAACTTTTCCACTTGAGGAGTTCTGGATGGAAAAATATTTATAGACAAAAAAGTTTTTTTTTTTATCCTAATATGCAAAATGTTTACATATTTTTTTTTTTTACAATTTTAGTATTATTTCTGCTTTGGGTGGGTTGCTTTTTCAGCTAAAGACACGTTTTAGAGTCTGTAAACTCCGATCGATTACTAAATTAGCGGACGATTATTGAAATAGTCAAATAATCACGATAAATCCAATTAATTGTTTCAGCCCTAATGTAAAGCTTATTTGATGCAATGCATATGGATTGTTTGATAAACTTTCCTTGATTAATATACATAGACTCATAGTGCTGCCTGGTAGTGCAACTTTACGCAGCTTTTCGATATCAAATTGCTCCTTTTCAGTGTAATATGTTTGGTATGTGCTCTCCTCTCGACCCTTGGTGGTATGAATATTCTCAGTATAACCCGCCCCTGACCCTCTATTTTAAGGATGGTCCCTTCAGAATGTTCCTGAATTCTTTTAAAGATGCAGAGAATGACGTAAGAAACACTCCCACACTACTATGGGTCTGTAAAAGTGTTGCATAACATGTACAGTAAAGAGGCCTTGCAGCTTCCAAACATTCAGTGAAGCAGGGTTGTTTGGCAGAGCCACAGGTTGATGAAAGATTAATCTCATTTCTTATTCTTTTCATGTTGCTCTTGGCTTTGTGCTGGTGGAAGGGTTCGGTCACTATACTCTGCAGATCCTGCCCAGCCACAAAGAAAACGCTTGTTTTTCACCTTTTAAACGCAGCGATCTTCCCGTAAGCACTCAGACTCCTGCTGGCAGCGCTGACCGTGAGGAGGCTGCTCATGTTACGACTTCTCTTGTTCTGTCTTTTCAGCTTATTTTCATTATCGCCTGCTTGTGGTTGGCTACCTTTACTTCCAGTAAATCCTGGAATTCACTGTTATTTTCTTTTTATTCCTTTGGATTCCCACCTTATTTGGGTGCCTGCGAGACGGCAGCACAGACCAAACAAAAGCCGAAGAGGTCAAAGGGCGCTGGTTTTCATTTGTGAGACTAATAAGCCAGGTGTACTTGAGAAGTCCTTTCTGCAGTCACACCCCTTCTTCCTCTGCTGGAGCTTTGCATAAAGGCGCGCATACTTCAAAGATCCAGGGAAAGTGGGCCGAGCTCGGTGGGAGAGCCATTACATCCCAATAGGAGTCAGCTGTGACCTCAAGCAGCATTAAATGATGTGATACGAGAGGAGAGGGCGTGCTGCCGAGGCTGCTAAAATGAGCCTCATGCTGATTTTAAAAGCTGAGGGTATTTCAAACGTATGTTACAGAACAGGCTTGTTTTTTTCTTTTTTCTTTTTTTTGGATGTATTAAAACCAAATAATCAAATCAAATCATCTGCAACTAATTTGTTTCTATCATATTTAGCAGGATAAAAGCAGTGGGTGTTCAATGATGTGAGCTGACCTCCCGTCTATATGCAGACATCATAACGAGGTGTGCAAAAGGTCAGAAGGTGAAAGGTTGGCCCCTGCTGAGTGTGCATGTAAGGGACAGAAATATAAAACTGTTGCCTCTGTGGGCTCGGAGTCGCTCCCATTCAGAGCTTTTGTCCTTTGGCAGCTTTCCTGTCTGTCAATCAGCAGCAGTGAGTCAGAGTGGTAAACAGGAGGCAGGGCTGCACACAGCAGAAGGGGAGCGCAGCGTTTGTAATACTGACAAGCTGAGAGGTTATCCAGAGGTTATCCTTAGACGTAAGGGACTGGTTAGACCTGAGAGTGCTGTCATGGAAGGAGGTAGTACTAGAATGTCAATAGTAGGTGTTCCTACTGTGAAAATAACAAACACAATCCTAAAATTTCGTGATTTTTTTTTTAATTTAATGTCTACAACAATTTTGCTTTTTAAATTTCTTCTCTTGCTTGTTCAGATGCCTTTAGAGTCAGACCCTCTGACAGGTGCTCCTTTTCTTCTTTTCTTCTTTGAACAAAAGCAACCCTTTCTGCTAAAAGTAAAGCCAGATGTTTTTAGCATCTCAAAACTCTTCTTTGTGTCAGCAAACAAATGTGACATGCACATGCTTGTGTTTATGCTTGAACCACAGCTTCCCACTCACAGACGTAGATTTTCTATACATAGGGGGCAACATTGTGGTAGTTTACCAGCCAGAGGAAAGACTCCTTGCCTGCCCTACTAGACTGGGGGCAGATGAGGATATATACCTTAGACTAGCTCTGTTAGTGACCAGCTTGGTGACCAGTAGAAAGTCAAGATTGAAATGAAAACGGATAAGGAGAAGCAACAATAAATCTAAAAACTGCTGTGTCTTTAAAATGTATATCCACATTTGGACACTTCCATCCATCCATTCATCTAACATCCATCCGTCCATCCATCATCCATACGTTTATCCATCCATCCATCTATCCGTCTGTCTGTCTGTCCATCAGTCCATCCATCCGTCAGTCAGAGCTAAAGGTAAGGTGGATGGAGCTGGTAGGAAAGCTGCTTCAAACTGCAGCATTATTGAGACTAGGGTGAAGATTCTGAAGAAAAACTTCCAAGCAGTTCAAATCAATTTGAATCAATCAATTCAAAGTATTCTGATGAGTTAAAATTGTTCAGTCAAAGTCCAGTTTTCAGCTTAAATTGTA
>NW_015150965.1:117204-120271 GCF_000732505.1 Cyprinodon variegatus | reverse complement strand
TCAGAGGACGAAGAGAGCACATCCAGCCAGTCAAGGTCAGAGAAACAGGACCACACCGGAAAACAGGCCTACCTCCAGCACCTACAAACAAGAGCGTTGATGGCAGCAGCACAGCGTTAGAGATTGAACTAACAGATTCTGCAGAGTTGGAGAATAGATATAGAATGAAGCAGAATGATGAAAAGGGGGTCCCTATGTCCTCCAGCAGTCTAAGCCTATAGCAGCATAACTATAGAGATAACTCAGGATAACCTGAGCCACTCTAACTATAAGCTTTATCAAAGAGGAAAGTTTTAAGCCTACCCTTAAAAGTAGACAGGGTGTCTGATTCATGGACTAAAACTGGTAGTTGGTTCCACAGGAGAGGAGCCTACTTCATGATTATCATCCACCTTGTGATGGTTTATCATATGGATCTCGGTTAAGGTTCTTTAAGGTTTGTTTGTAAGTAATTAAGGTTTATTTATATATCACCTTTCTCAGACAAGCTTCACAAACCACAGTACAACATAAGGTATAAAATACAAAACAGCACCATATAAAATACATATAGACAAAATACAGTCATGGCAGCCCTTGATAAAATTAGTCTAAAATTCTTGTTTATAAAAAATTACATTAGTAGTTTGTTAGTTTGTTTTTTAGAATCATCCATGGAGTTCACCAAGCGCAGGTTAAGTGCATTGCACAGTCTGGGTGCGACAGCTTTAAAGGACCTATCAGGTCTTATCATACAGGTTTGAGGGGCCATTAACAAGTTCTGTTCATCAGATCTCAGACTAAGAGGAGAAAGTGAGGCTGAATCAAGTCGCAGATAAGAGGGAGCCTGTCCATGCAGGGCTTTAAAGATCAGAACCAGAATTTTAAAGTTTAAGCCGTATTCAATGGGAAGCCAGTGTAGAGCTTTGAGGACAGGAGTTATGTGAGCTCTTCTGGTTGTACGTGTCAAGATCCTTGCTGCAGACAAGTGAACAGGTTATTGCAGTAGTCCAAAGGTGGTGACAGAAATCCATGGATGAGCATGTCAAGGTCATTTTCCAAAACTAAATTGGTTTTGCGACGTTACGCAGTTGAAACAAAAACAGTTTTTTTTATGATATTTGTGGTTGTAACAAGAAAAAAAGTGGAGAAATTCATTCGATTTGGTACCTCCACAAGACTTTATTTTGACTTTATTGTGAACTTTCTTCTTAGAGGATTTATTTGACCTCTGCAGCTTGAAGACTCCTTGGCGTTCAGCTACTTGGTGTTCGTTCTAACCCTGGGTAAATTATGGGCGGGGATTTTCTCTCAGACTGTGTTGGAAATCAGCAGCATTTTGCTTCAGCTCATTTTATGTATTTTTTTTTTTCCTGCTCTTTTGCTTCCCTTCTCCTTTACATCGGTGCAGGCAAACTTTTGTTTAAATTCAAATTAAATCATAAATATGTTATGGCCCTCTGACAAAATAGCCTGCTCATTACTGTGCAATAAACCCCACCGCACGCTGCCGTGAACATTATACAGGCAGGGAAGGTTTTATGAGGGAAACGTTTCAGGGGGACGCCAGACAATTAAAGACGTTTAACACGTCCCAATTTGCCTCCGCTCCTCAGACAGAGAGAGTGAGTAAGAGAGAGATCCACTTTCTGGCATGAAGCCTGCTCTACAATATGGGCCACTTCAGAGGGTTCAGAATGGAAAGTATTTCAAAGCGGCCGCAGCCTGCTGTCAGACTTTGTAGTGGTAATATGGAGCAGCTGAGAAAACATGCTTCATTCACACTGAGCTGCTTGTCCACAGCTGTGAGCAGCGCTGACCGCTTTTTAGGAGGGTTTCAGAACAGCAGCTCCGTCTCAGATAGGATCCAAGCTGAGTCTGAGTCACTATGTGTGTGTTTACAATATGGATAAACATTAGAAATTGTATAGCCTTGCTGAGCTCTGGAACAGGAAGAAGACCTTGACTTTAATGCCATCACTAATGAGGGACTCTTCCCATTGCTGGATGACGTTTTGCTCTGTGTTGATGCACTCAATATTTATTGCATAACATCTGTCTCATTATTTGACTCTTGCAGAACATTTTATTGAAGGTGAAGTCATGGTGTAGGTACCAGATCTGCTGGGGTGGTCCGATCTACTCGGGGCCCGCCCGTTCTTATGACGTCAACATATGGCAACTCCACTCAGGCAAACTGCATTGCACCTGTTTCTTAAAGATCAAATCTCTTTTAGATTCTCAACAGATTATTACTCTGATGAAGATTCCCTGTCATCCAGGTCATAGTCATTCTGTAAAAGTTTAAAAAGCAATCCACTGGACTTGGTTTCCAAGGTTTGAAGACGTTTCGCTTCCCCTCCAGGAAGCTTTCTCAATTCAAATGTCTGGATCCACAGTGATCAAAAGATTCAAACTCGCTGCGGATTTCCACAATGGCGCTCATGCAAACAAATTATTACCTATAAATGCTATCTAAAGTAGCCGAAAGTAGAAAACAATACTCAGAAAACTAGGTTGTCTGCGTGTGTCACAGTGAACGCAAATGTGCATCCGATCTACATTACCCGTATTTCCTGTTTAGTACCTTACCAGGTTGTTTTATTTGTTTGAGCGCCATTGTGGAAAACAACTCATGAAGTTGGACCAGCTAGAAGAGCGAGTGCGCGAGAACGCTGGGACCCTTTTTCCACCTGGACCCCGCTCTTTTTCACCCTCAAGTCCCTGTCGCACAAACTTGCCCTCACTTCCTCACCGCTTCGGGCGATCTAGACCCACAGCTAGTTCCTGATTGTCCCTCTTGCGTTGTGGCGTGGAATAACATAGCGCAGACCACGCTCCAATATTGGGCATAAACGAAAAATACCTGCGTCAAGCTCACTGCGACACACTGCTGCGGGAGGATAACCAGCCCTGTCTTAAAGGAAAGTGCTGCGTTCTAAGACTGACCTCCACCATTTAACAAGGTGACACAAAAAGCTTATTTTTATTCTTTTTATTATAGGGTGACGTCCCTGATTTGACTGTTGCATATTAACTGTTATTATAGTAGAAAGAGAGTGAGCATGCTGCGCACAGAAACGGCTGT
>NW_015150965.1:114282-116389 GCF_000732505.1 Cyprinodon variegatus | reverse complement strand
AACATAGTCTATGTAGCTTAATATGGATTATTGACTGAGCTAAAACAGGCTAACCAGTTAGCTACTGAACACAGCTAGCCAAAGCGCTACCCAGCTCTCCTCCTTTATATCATGGTCTTGCAGTGACTTTGTTCACCATAAACAGATTTTTTTCTTTTGTAATTGATCTGGTAAAACTTCATTGGTCGTTATACACGCTAACACTACAGATGCACACTGACACTGTGTGGTGTTATTATCGTTGTCTGGGCAACCACCATGTTTTAGATCATGTGGCAATGTTCAGCCAATCACGTAGCGTAACGTCACTGGCATGCATAGGGCCCCGAGCAGATCTGGTACCTACAGCAACACTTTCTTTCTTTTTTCCACTCTCAGTGGAAACTGTGATATCTGATGGGATTCCCCCCTAAACACACAATTCTTCCTCATCTCCACTCCTCTTTCTCCACTACCTCCCAGCACACAGCCAGACAAGCAAATGGGCGGCCCGGGCGCTTACCCAGAAATTTGAGTTCAAGCAAAGTCTCTTGAAGCTCTGGTGGGTTTTTTCGTGTGTGGGCTTGCAGCGCTGCCAGCGGGGGACCATTCTGACCTCCAGTCAGGAAATACAGGCAGGCTTTTGTGCGCTGTCGTTCGCCAGGAACAAGTTTACACACCTGCGTGGTTTTCTCCTGCTGTGGGATTGTTAAACCCCCCCAATCTTAAGAGAAACGTTAACTAAAAACGCCTCTGAGTTTCACCAGACTGAATAAAATCAGCTGTGATTCTGGGACTTTTCCCGCCTCCTCAATAACCGGCCATTTCTGAGTTCTTCAGAACGTCTGCCAGTGGTTTGATTACAGCTTCGAGGTGAAACCTGCAGGCTGCTGAGCACACAATGCAGCACAAGAAACAAAGAGAGGTTGGCAGACTTTAATACTGTCCTTCTCTTTTATAGCTCTGTCCGTGTTTTATTATCAAACACCATAAATCCCCTCAGCAGATATAAGAGCAATAAAGAGACATTTTGCAGCTGTAGAAACTGCTGGCTAAGATGTGTAGAAAGGCTTCAAATAAAATAGGTCAGAGATTATTGATGTAATCTAAGACTGAAAGAATTTAATGTGGATGAAATTTGCCTTCAAATACATCTGACTAAAGCAATGATATTTAGCTTTTAAAGGTCAAAGCTACAACTTTTTATCCAAACAATGAACTTTAAAAAACAAAATACATCTACAGAAGCCTAGAGGGGTGCAGATTAAAATGATAAATTTTAATTAAAACAAATAGTATACAAATATTAATTAAGAAATCTGAGAGCTACAAAATATGGTAAATATTTTTTTATGCCAACATCAAGATGAAAGGATTCTGCACTGATGGGAACTGTACGTCAGATGAAACTTAAAAGAAATGGCTTCCGATTCATCATTTAAACAAAAAAACAAGAATCAAACCAAGTGTGAACATTGATCAAGCTTTTGAGCATCAATGCCAACTTAAGGAAGCAAAGGTCTCAGAAGGCACACTGAGGTTTATGCATTCTTTTGAACTGATAAGTTAAATCTTGTTTTTTTTTTAGCATTAACTCTAGCAGACCTGGTAACCGGCTTGCAAATGTTACAGAAAAAGAGAGGGCCATTAGTTTGCCACTTACTGGCCATAAAAAGTTGTCACCTTTAATTTATTTTCACACAGAAACAGGGACCTGAGCGCTACTAGTCTGTTTTTAAAATGAGAACGACGGTGGATCATGTCATCCCCATAAGGTAGAGGTGTGTTAATCTATAAACGCTGAAAATAGTTCACTTAACTTACCCTTGTATACTAGGGGTGGAACGGTTCACAAAATCCACGGTTCGGTTCACGGTTTCGTGGTCACAGTTTTCGGTTCGGTTCGGTATATGTTGATAGTTACACCCGAAATCCCATAAAAATTAATGGAATTAATGAAAAATCCAAAAAAAATAATGAATTGTAATTATTTTTAATGATCCGCGGAAACCCTGGATCATTTCCGTATGTTTTGCTGCTTTGAATTTAATCATCTCGCGCATGCTCTCTATCATCTCCAAGGGACTCAGTGCGGAGCGGACGGGAGCTACAGCGTCACTGGAAGGCT
>NW_015150965.1:88231-113637 GCF_000732505.1 Cyprinodon variegatus | reverse complement strand
GAGAAGAGTTTTTATATAATCTAGCTAACTGTTTTTCAAGCCTGCCTACCGTCACAAACGTAAGCCTGTGAGCTTAACTGGGAATGGGAATCCATCAAGGTGAGATCTTTATCTCACATGAGATTAAAAAAATAAAAAATATGAAATAAAACCTTGTAGCTGCTAAGCATGGTGGGGGATCTGTGATGCTATGGATCTGATTTTCTTCAAAAATCCCTGGTAACCTTATCAGAGAGCACATCACCAGCTCTTTTTGATGTCAGAACATTTGATTTAAAACTCATGGGTTCTAATTGAAAATGTGATATTTTAGTCCCTCAGGAGGAAAATAATCCACAGTATATAAACAAGTCATCAAATCAACTCATATAGTAAATTGTCTAACAGACACAAAGTCGAACTTCTATTACATAAATCCTGTAGAAAACCTGGAAGATTGTAATTGAATGCTCAGATGACCGTCTTATTGCATCCTCTGACAAATAGGAGACTCTGGGCCAAAATGGCGGCAAAAAATGGGGAGTATAATTAATCGATAAGTGGATATTAAGAGTTGTTTTTTCCTCAATTTTGCAGTGATAGATTATGCTGCTGTGCTAAAAGATAAATTAACTTTAAGAATGCCAATAGACATGGAAGGATGCTATATCTGTCCATTCTCCACCTGCTGTTATACCTTCAGTAGTTGTTTTATGAAACCATAGACCCGGTTACACTCATCCCTTCCATCATTAACATTTCTCCAACAAAGCCGCCAGGATTGTTCCAATCAGGGGTTCTCTTTAGCAGATCATCCCAGCAGGCCTGCAGCCTGAAGGCTGGGCTCCTTCCAGAATGTAAACAATCATGTGGCCCCACCTGCTGCAGCGGCTCATCAGCAGCAGCGGCGATCAGCTGGCCGGATGAAGGCTCAGAGCGGATTACCGAGCAGACGGGTATTATTGTGTGTTTACTGGCATCAGGACCCTAGTCTTTGTGCTTTACTGATCAGACATCAGAGTGGACTTTCTCCAGCCGCTGACGCTCCCCAGAACAGGGTTCTGTCATTTAAAGTCATTCAAACTGCAGCTTTTTACACTTGGGGCTGTTTTATCTCAGGATTTAGGTAAGGTTTCCTTTATCCTTTATACTTATGGCTTTATTTGTCATATGCTGTAGAGATCTCTGTATTTTTCCATGAAAGTTCATTTTCTCTCACATTAAGAGCAATATTGGTTTGTGATTGTTCATCTCAGAAATGTGTAGATGTGAGTGAGTGTTCCTTTGCAACCTTTGGCATTCCTCTACAACATCCATGATCTTCCGCTGTGGGTTAAGTGGTCAGTGTTGCTGCAGAGGTTGGGATTAACACTCCTCCTCTCCAGGTTCAGATTATCGGTCACCCGAGGCGGACCATCTGTACGTTTAAACAGGCGGGGAAGGGGATGTAGGGGGAGGCGTGTGAGCAGATGTTTCAGAGGGGTTTGAGGGCAGTGTGTCTCCACAGCTTTGGGGGGGGATTCATCACTCTAGGATTTCTCTGTGTTGGTTCAGCTCTTAATTTAGGAAGACATTATCTTTTATCGAGCGTTGATAAGGCCGGATATCCGCGGCCACGCTCACGCAGGCTGTCTGCAAATTGCAGGTGTGTGAGGGTGGAAGTATAGGTGAAGAGGCGGGGGTTGCTTTGGGGTTGAGTCGGCTCCTGTCTGGGCCAGTACCAGCTAAATTACAGGACCGAGGCAGGCTGAGGATGCAGGATCCCTCCCCCTCTCCACCACTGCAGGGCTGATACTGTAGCAGTCAGGTTATTGGGGGATAATCCTGCTTCCAGATCTTCATGAGGAGGAAAAGGAGATAACTGATAATGCAGTGATTTAAAGAATGAAATGTGATAAACAAAGGAAAAACAACTCAAGGGAAAGCATATTTTTATCAGTATGGTGTCCAGACATTATGGGGATCACTCAGAGTGACTGTGGAGAGAAAGAGAAAGCTCCCCTGGTTCAATGAGCTGACAGAAGCCATGAATGTTTTCTTTGGCCTCATGTGGGACAACAGCTGAGCAATAAAATGCCTTTAAAGGCTTCCCCATATGTGTTCTCATCGCAGCCCCATCACAGCGTTCCTGTATAACTGAAACAAATTCTTTAGCTTTGGATTAAAACTGCTGAGAGGTTGAAATTAAAAGCTCTGTTAGGTTCTGGATCAGCTCATCCCTTCTCCTAGTTGTTCTGGTACCTGCATGCTGGTGTTTTCATCCTTTGCTTTTTCAATTCCCATCAAAAAAATAAATGATTGCAATACCTCTCAGGGTATTTTGCAGCATTGTATTTCTGTACTTTTATATCTGTTCTGGTACAAAGTGACCAAAACTACAAACCTAGCTAAATAAATAAAATAAATCTATGTCATTTTTTTAAATAAGTGTATTTTTTCTTTATTTGAGCCAGTAAGACAAATTTCCAATGGATTAAGGTAATGCACTTTTAAAATTTCTGCTATCTTATTTTAGGTGCACAGTATCTAACGATCTTATTTTAAAGTTAAAAAAAAAAAGGTTCATCTTATTTAGCTGCAGAGATAATGTCATTTACACTTTTTATTTTATTTATTTTATTTTTTTTTACTTCTTTTAGAAGTTTTTTGCAGTGAAGATACCAAACAGGTCAAATGGGAGGAGTCTCCAGCACCCTGTGTGTTTGTGTTCCTGTTGCTGTTGTTGTTGTTGTTAAATAGGTTCTTGGCATGCTGGAGACATCGGGGGTCATTATAGGGCCAACAGTTCATCTCTCAGCAGGGAGGAGAGTGAATGACAACACTAACCCCCCACCACCACCACCACTATCACTGACTCCTTAACTCTCCACACCTCTCATCTGAACATCATACTGCAGTTGCTTGTTTATCAGGGTTAAAATACATTTGCAGTTTGTTGGGGTTTGTTTTACTCCATAAATATGTTTCCATTTGCATCAAAATAGGAAGAACAAACACAGTGAGCACTGACTCAACATAAAAAAGTGATATTTAGCAAATTAAATAAATTTCTGCAGTAAATTCATTATTTTCTCCTTTTTCTCATTTTACAAAATTATAACCTCAAAGTTCTATGTATTGGGATGTTGGGTGGTAGACCAGCTCAAAGTGGTGCATGTTTTTGACTTTAACTAATTGCAATTTGCTTGCAACCAGTCCCTGTTTGGTTGCTGCGTTGCAAATTCATAGAAAGGTTTCAGCTTTTTCAACTTCAGCGTTCTCCCTCCATGCGGTACAGTGTTTGATAACACCCCTGTTCTATCTAGTAGCACAAGGGGAGAGCAGAGCAGTAAACGCCATCACCGCATGGGATTCACCGCAGGCCGCTTTCGCGCCCTTTCCTGGGCAGTTTACACAGGGATGCTATGTAAATCCACCGTCCTCACCACAGACACAGCACCCGATCTGAATCCACCTTTAGATATATAAGGTGTTAAAAACCAAGTAATAGGGATGCATAATAGGGATATTGGGATTTTGGCCGATATCCGATATGCCGATATTTTAAAACTCATGTAGCCGATAACCGATATCGATACCGATGTTAAAGCTGGACAAAAATAAGTAGTCATTGAAAATAGCAGTTTTGTTATCCATTTCTGACACTTATATCAAATTGCACTTATATCAATTGCTGATATCAAATTGATTTTTAAAAACGCGGTATCGATCTATTTTACTTTCAAAATCTCGTGAAATTTCATTGTTCTGTTACAAACTCTCGTGATATTTTGCAAATTCTTGTGAGATTTTGTTAGTAAAATAGATCGATACCGCGTCAATATATCAACATATAAAAATATGGCAAAATTTTGTGAATTTTCGGGGGATTTCGTAGCATAACAATGACATATAGCAATATTTCATTAGTAAAAGAGATTGATATGGTGTTTTTTAAAGGCAATATATCAGCATATGAAGATATTGGGATATTTTAATGTATCAATATTTTTTCCCTCGTCTTTAGAAGTTTTTAAGTCTTTAAAAAAGAAGTTTTTGAGGAAGAAGAAGAAGTAGTATATATATATTTTTTTTTTAGACTTTAGAAACTCAGAAGCTGATCAAATATTGGGTTAAATATCGGTGGGGTGGCCGATGTCCGATATTCAGTTTTAAGGCCGATACCGATAGGGGGCCGATTATATCGTGCACCCCTACCAAATAATGGTATGTTCTTTTGATGAAGATCCAATCTACGAGGAACAGCTTTAATTCACATAGAATTAAATATTTATCTGGAGTAAAAATGTCCTTTTATATTCAGAAAGTTATCTTTATGAGCGTTACTGTTTCACATCGCATACATGTATCCACTACCTTATCTGTCCTCACTTTTCATCATTATAGAGACTTCTTTAACAGATGTTTAACAGAACTTGGTATCAGTGAGAGCACATTGATGCGTGATAACAGTATTATAGAAAAGAACTACACAGTCAAACAGCCACTTAATATTTACTGAGTTTAAATGAGGAGGAACCCCATGAGATGATGCACAGGTCCTTCCTGTTTGACCAGCGATTTATACTCCATCTTCACCTGCTGCCAGGTGATTTCACCCAAATAGAAAACATTGATCTACTATCATTCAAGCAATAAACTAGTTTTCCTCTGTAATGTTATCTTGCTAATTACCCTCTATGGCAGGCCGTTCTGGCATTTATTCATTGTCTGAATATGTATTTCTGATATCTGAAATACATTTCTTCCTAGTCAAAATTAGTATTTTATACATCGAAAAGAACATTTTTCTGAAATAAACCTTCTGGATGTCTAAAAATGAATTTCAGATCTCTGTATACTATGTTATTGTTTATAATTCTAATTATATTAACTAGAAAGAAATGTATTTCCGATATCATAAACACATATTCAGTCAAGCTGATAAATGTCAAAAAGACATCTTAAAATGTGTAAACATTTCAAGGAATATGAAACTTTATTCTTATAGGGAAATTTAGTTTTTTGACATTCTAAAATTCAGTTTCTGCTGACAGAACTGTAATTTAGAATATCTATTATAAAAGTTCTGACTAGTAATGTGATTTTGATGGAACGGAACAACAGAGAGAAGAACACTTTAAATACATTTCAAAACGGCCTGCCGTAACAGACTATATGCCCTGAACTGACATGGGGGCGGTGCCTGTGAGGGGGTAAGAGCAAATAAAAGTATTTACTCTTAAATTAGATAAATACATTAAAATGTCCTTTAGATCATCAAATGGCTGCAGTCAGAACAGTTATACATGCAGACAAAGAAGTATTGCTCAACAAACCGAGGAAATTTAATTGCTCAACTATTGCCATATTTTCTGTGCTGATTCTCAACATTCTGCCCTGGGTTGTTTAAGGCACTGTATTAAAAATAAATACGTAAAAGCTATTAATTATCAATGTTCCTTTATTTATTTACTGTTTTATTTTCTGAACAATATGGTTAATATGTAATATTATAAACTAATTGAACAAAGATACAGTTTTATTTGAAGTAAAACATAAATAATATGTTATGTATATATAGTTCTTAATGACTGGAATATTAATTCTGATTAAAAAAACAATAGATAGAGGGTCCAAAAAAATATCCAGGATATTTAAGCCCCAAAACTTTTTTCTACAAAAATTCAGATGTTTTTTTCTAAATGCTTTAGATGCCTGATGATCTTCATTTATCCTTCAGGTACTTTAAAAAAGAGAGATTAAAGACAAAAATTAAAAAGTATATATTTCTTTCTACTTTCTTGCTTGATTTACACCAATTTGTTCAAAGTTAAATATCTTAGTAGATTGTGGTGATCAGCCATCGTCGGAGTGTTGAGTCTCTCTGGTGGTGAACAGGAGACACAGGGTCACGGCTTTCAGGTCATCCTGGGGCCGTTGCATGGAAACCATCAGGCTTTCTCTGATAGCCTCAAATACAAAGCAAATCGTCCTGCAGATGCAGCAGCTGGATCCGCTGCCACAGTCTGACGTTAAACAGGTTGCCGTGACCTCTGGTAGCTGCAATCTGGGGTGAGCTATGTCTTTCTTTACTGAAAGAGACTAAAAAGTTAGCTTCTGGCTGCACTACAAAGGAAACTTGGAGCATGTTGAGTCAGACCGGAGGTTTTTCTTCATAGACAAGTGAGAGGGAATCTCACAGCAAAGATTTTAAAATGCTTCATTTATTAGATACATAAGTTGCTTTCTTTGTAAAAGCTGATTGTTTATTACTTAAGATTCAGGTGCTTTTTTATTTGGAGAAAACTCAATTTCAGTTTCATATAAAGTATCTTGGATCCTTTAGCATTTCCATGCACTATTAATGATGCATGCAGATAATTTAAGACATTAATGCATCTCTTTTGCGAATCACCTCTGAGTGCGTTACAAACTGCTGCTGTCAAACTGCT
Source organism: Cyprinodon variegatus (assembly GCF_000732505.1). NCBI lineage: Eukaryota > Metazoa > Chordata > Actinopteri > Cyprinodontiformes > Cyprinodontidae > Cyprinodon > Cyprinodon variegatus. The sequence continues at coordinate 107,224 of NW_015150965.1, read as the reverse complement.
GCCTTTCATGCAGCACCTCCTTGGATCAGACGTAATGTGAGCTCTGTAACCTGAAGAGGTGTGTGTGGGGGGGGAGTAGTGGCCATACACCAGGTATTGGTCAATGTTTGTGGGGGGAAAAGTCATGCTATCGGATTGCATTAAGACCAGTTGTTTGGCTTCAGGTGATAGATACTGTTGGTTTAGTAAATAGTCAGTGTTTACCTAAGAGCTCAGTGTCCTGGTCTGATTTCAAAGTTCATTGCAATCCCATTTAATCTCCTGGAATACCAAAACAATCATCTTTGTATTCCCATACAGACAAATTAGGATTTTTTTTTTTTTTTTTTGCATGGGAAGCAACTTCCTCAGCTGGGAAGTAAGTCAGGGTCAGGGGTCAGGGGAATTTACCTGTTTATATCTAAACTGATTTTCTTCCAATGCCTCTTATATTTAATGCACACACAAAAAACAACATGAGGCCTCAATTGTGCATGTTTCTCCTGCAGCGGTGTCCAACCTGGATGTGGAGAGTAAGCTGACGGCACATTTCCGAGCTCCGTGGCGTCTCCAGAGGAATGTTTTGCTCCCCTCCACACGGCCAGCATGCGTAGAGGAGCTGCACAGGCAGGCCAACCACAGCCTGTGGTCGCTGAACCAAGGTGAGCCACAACTCCCTCCAGTCCAGATTTGAATACCCACCACACTCCCATTTCTTTGCATGTTGGCACTATTATTGATGGTAATCGTATGCCCATTGCTCATTTCAGGTTTAATACAATTCAATTCAATTATGTTTATTTATATAGTGCCAATTCACAACACATGTCATATCAAGGCGCTTTACAGTTCACTTTAAAGCTCACTTTACAGTTATATGTCATCTTTAATTATTAACTGATGTGCAGCTAATTCATGCACATTTAACGTTTCATGTCAACTTTTTTCCGTTGATGGCGCTGTGGGAGACGGCTGCCTCTCCAGTAGCTCTCCAGTTCTTAAACTTTTTTTAACCTTTTTAACCTATTTAACCCCTTTTTCTTCTACTGTTTTTTACACTACATAACTGTTAATTTAAGTCATTGTTTTTGCTATAGCCCTCTGTATTTATTTGTCTATCCTTATCCCCCAATACATCTTCCTACACCTTATTTAATTGATTCTATTTTTTCTATTGTATATACTGTGTCTAAACATCCTCTTTTTTCTTGTATGTGCAATTTTTCCTGCTACTGGAAATACAATTTCCCGAAGGGAGTAATCCCAAGGGATTAATAAAGTCAAGTCTAAGTCTCTAAGTCTAACTCCTTTTTTTCAGCTAATTTCTTGCATATTTTAATTTAAATGCTTATTGTTTTGTTTTTGTTTTTTTTGCTAAAGGTGTATTTTACTCCACATTATCAACTCTTGTGTTTGACTTTAATTTGAGGCTAATCTTTGGTAAAAATCTCTTTTCTCAAGTAATCTAGCTTTCAAGCATCTATGATTCTAGTGTTATTCTGCCCTCTAGTGGACATTGCACTCCAGTGCACACTAAGAGATTTTGCCAGAAATTATACCTCCTCCTTTTTTTCATGTGTGTGTTTTTTGTGCCTTGTCTTTAAAATGTGGGTGTTTTCAGATCACCCAAGGAGGGAGCACAGAGGAAACATCTCAGCGCTGCCCCCGATGCCCATGTACCCCTCCCCTATCATCGAGCCAAAACAAGACCATCGGGGCAAAGGTGTAACTACGGTGAGACTACCATTATATTTTAAATATTATCACTTTCGGGTTTGAAAGGTTAGTCTGCATGAACAAAAATCAGTACATGAATTTGTTTTATTGAAAATCCTGCTAGTCGATATATATATATATATATCTAAACACTCAAGGTATTACATTTTAGCCTTTGGGCCATAAAAACATCTTCCTGGTAAAGATGTAGCTCTTTCTTTGCACTCTGAATGTCATGACCTCTAAGTTCACATTAGTCACATTAAGATTTAGAGAGCTGGACCAACCAACAGAAAGTAGTACGTAACTGAGAAGTAAAAAAAAATTTTTTACAAGTCTGAATCAGCAAAGCACATTGTGTAAATAGAAAGTTAAATAGAAAGCGGCCCATGGTTACTCTGGATGAGCTCTAGAGATCCATAGCTCTGATGCAGACAGACAAGAGTCCCAGACTTGTTTTCTTGCATGGGAAAAAACGTGTCCCACTGCAAAACATTGCGGAAGCAACACCATGAACTGGGAATAAGCTTCCTCACCAGGAGACAGTAAAGCTGCTCAGAGTGGAAGGAAAGCTGCAAACGGCTAGAAACTAAAGAACCCTGACAAAAACTAAAAACAACAGAGGAGCAATAGATTTGACTAAAGACTACCCTGGAGGCTGGAGGTTCACCTTCTGAAAAAAATACAAACCCTGAGCTACAATAAAACTCAATTATGTTATTAACTAAATATTAAATTCAGTTTATTTATATAGCACCAATTCACAACACATCATCTCTAGGCGCGTAATGATTCAACCAGATCATACAGTCAGATTGATTCAAAGTTGATCGCATTGATTCATTGACTCTTCAGCAATCCTTCACACCAAGCATGCGTGTAGCGACAGTGGAGAGGAAAACTCAATTTTAACAGGAAAAAACCTCCAACAGAACCAGACTCAGTGTGAGCGGCCATCTGCTGAGGCCGACTGGGGTTCAAGGAGATAAAAGTAGACAATTTAATGCTCTAGAATGGCAATTTACTATAGAAGTGCAAATTTAAAGAACATAATCTGATTGGCTCTCAGCTATAAATACAGCAAAAACTGGTCTTGCAGTTTTGACTCATAAGCTCTTATTACAAACACAGGTTGCACTTTTTACAATTCATGTATAAAAAAAAGAACGTTGTATTTTCTATTGTTGTAAAAATAGTTACTTACTGCATCTAAACCAAATAAAATATAGAGTCACTACATAAAGAATTACTAATGAGTTACATTAATTACAGTTATAACTGAGCAAGCACGCCCCACTGGCATATATACGGTGGCCCTGAAGTGCAAACTGCAACTACAAATCTAAAAGCGTCACTACATTAAGAAAAACAAAACTACATAAAGCAAAGCGCAACTACATTAAGGAAAACACAATTACATTAACCTACCGGAAAAGGTAGGTACCAGACGGAAATATGAGACATCGCTGATTGGACGACAGCGCCGTTTGACCCTTGAACCGGAAGTCATTCTGCCTGCTACGGCTTTTGAAAACATGGATATTGTCGGCGCCCCAAACATAGCTGCCGTTATCCAGGAATATTTTGAATAAGGACATAAGTACGAGGTGATACTGGATATGCTCGCGACTAATCACGAAATTTCAGTTAGTATCCATGTTTTCAAAAGCCGCAGCAGGCAGAATGAGTTCCGGTTCAAGGGTCAAACGGCGCCGTTGTCCAATCAGCGATGTCTCATGTTTCCCACTGGTACCTACCTTTTCCGGTAGATTAATGTAGTTTTGTTTTTCTTAATGTAGTTGCGCTTTTAGATTTGTAGTTGCAGTTTGCACTTCAGGGCCACCGTACATATAAGCTAGTATGTTGAAATTCCTCTGTCTGGAAGCAGGATTGTTGGTTTAAATGTGACTTTAGCATTTTTTAAATATCGCTCCTTTAAAGTGACATTGCAGTTTATTTTTTCCCTCTCAAAGCTGCCAGAGAGACAATTTAGAGATGCAGCCACTCAGTTAACACAAACACAGGTAAAGATGAAAGCAGACTGTGTATCATGTGTTTGTGCAGGGAATGGATGGCTGCAGATTTGTTTTCATCAGTGCATCCAAGGTTTCTGTTCCATCCACACCAAGCCTTACCCCCCCCCCCCCATATTTATTTACCTTGTGTCAGCACTGTGTTCATGCTTGATATTTTCCCCTTCACTGTGTCATTTTTGTTTCTATGTATTTTTTTATTTGTTGTTTTCTTCACCGTGTAATTTAGTTCGACAAAACCCGCTCCTCTTCCCCCACCGAATGTTGCCGCCTCTCTCCCTGGAGCAGAAAGGTACCGGTCCTCCCCTTCCTCCTGGCTCCTGACTCCTTCCTCTAACACTTTTTCTCCACCTGACCTTCTTTTGTTTGCCTCTGTCTGATTTACATAATGAATTTCTTTTTGGATGCATGTCCTTTCTGCGTTTTCTGGCATTCTTAGTATCCTCCCCCTCCTCCCTGTGGGGATAATGAGGTCATAAGAAAAGGAGACATTTATGTTAAGTTTCATCAAACTGGCTTTTGCTGTTCCTGTGAAGTTTTAGGTTGAAGTATGTGAGGAATGTGTGTGTGGACCACATTTACAGTCACCCTGCTCTAATGAGAGGGTTGACTTTTGGGAGCTTGTGTCTGTGATTACCCATGGTCCTCCTGTGCTGCGGTCTCCTCACTGCAGCAGCTGACAACCTTTGAGCTGTTTGTTTTACCAAAACTGGTAGATTCTGGTGGATAGAGACAAACCAGTGCAATTTCTTTTGATTTCCTATTCTGTTTCCTCCCATGTCCACTCTCTTCCTCTTCCCCCCCTCCTAACTATGCTTGTCCTTCCTCTCAGACCCTCCTCGAAACAAATCAGCTGTAAATGGTCCCCCTTTGATTTTTTTTTCCACTCATTGCTAGAAGTTACCAAGGAAACCAGTTCCTTTTGTGGGCCAGGGTTTTGTCAGGGTCCCATTGGTCTGCTGGGAACTGGGAGCACAAAGGCTGCAGAGCTGGTGTTAAATGGGGGTGGGAAGACTTTAAGTTGCAGAGGTGGGAACCAGTTCAGCCTGATTATCACTCCCAGTTTCACATGTGTCTCCCTGTTAGAAACTCAAGGTAAGGCACTGAAATCCTCATTCAGAAGGTAGTCATAGGTCTGAAGAGGTCCGAGGAGTTTGGAGCGCATGCAGTGACGGATACTGAAGCTCAGAGGAATATTGCCGTAAAGTTTTTCCTGACTCATATTTCTTGAGGCTCGTTTAAATGCCAGGACTTCGTAGATCCGCTGCAGATTCTCACAGCATGACCTAAGTTTCCCAAGGCTACACGTTGTCTTAAGCATGGATCTTGTAGACGGTATTGTGACATCTGTTGGAGTGTGAGCCAATGTTTTTATTGGTCCAAAGTACTTTCTGCAAGCTTGAACACCTTCTTTTTCCTTTTGCATGAAAGTCTGTTAATTTCTCCAAATGCTTCTGTGCTTTTTGCTCTCACTTGCTTTGACGCATGCTTTTCATTTCCATTGCACTGCTGTATGAAACTCAGCTGCTAGAAGGGGAGGTGTATTTATTCATCATCTCAGAGACAGAAATCACTTTGCAGAATAATGTGAAAAAAATTCCAGCTTCATCGTGTTTTCCAGATAAACTCATAGGTTAGTGGTTCTCAAACTTTTCCAGCAGGCTCAATAACAGTAGCAGAACAACAGAACGTGAAAAATATGTTCTTCTGAATTGGCAGGTTGATTATCTGATATTTTTGGTCCGAATTTTGTTTTACCTTGTTTAAATTTTGAGTTAGCGGGTTGAAGTGAACAAACTTGCAGTTAAATCAAAGGCTTCTCACCAACCACAATGTAAGTTAAATATATATTATATTTAAAAACTTTCTTTCTTTACTACATCTAAAGTAAAAAGTAGCCGATATGTTATTGAAAAAATTATAGTTTTATTAGCTAGTACCTATTCCAATTAATAAAGATATCAATTAAGAAATCGGACACTTTTTTGAACTTGGATGAGAAATCTGATTTATCTGGTCTTTATCTTTGTACTGGGATCTCTAATTCTCTTTGCTCCTCTCCTTTGAGAAAACTTTGCAAGTCAAAAATAGATCCAAAAGTGTAAAAAAAACAAACCTTAAGGCATCTTTTGTTTGTTAGATTCTTCAAAACAACCTGTTTTCTTTTATGGTGTCTTTAATGACCTTCATCGGTGATTCATATGAGATGATTTTCCCAATCTTGAATGAGCTCCCAGAGGTAGTAATAGAAATAAAGAAAAACAATTAAATGAGGACGTGTGTCAAAAACCTTTAATTTAGTTTATATACTTGCAAATAATTGATACTGCCACTAAGGCAGCCCAATTAACACTATATATGAACCAGTTTGAGAACCATAAACTGAGAAAGTCTCTAAATGTATCCACTTTATGCTACACATTACCCTATCTGAAGCTGAGTTTTATTTTCTCTTTAACTCCCTTCTTTCCATGTAATCTCACCATAACAGTCTAACCATGCAAATATCCATCTGTTGCAGGCTGCGCCTACTGACCCCGACACTGACGGGGTGGCTCTAGGTCACCGGTCAAAGTTTCCCATCCCTAACACCCCCTCCACCCTGGACAAGCAGACTAACTGGTCTAAAGCTCTGCCGCTGCCCACCCCAGAGGAGAGAATGAAATGCAGCACCCAAGTCATCGCCTCATGCATCATTCCTATTAATGTGACCGGTAAATTGGATTCATCAAATGTTTTCGTTTCCATCTGTAACTGTAGGTAAAGGCAGAGCACTGGAACCTATCTTCAAGAAAACTTAAAACATTTTTTATGAGTTATGCTCAGAGATGGCAAAAGTACTCACTTTCCGTACTTGAGTAAAAGTACAGATACTTGTGTTAAAAAATACTCTGGTAAAAGTGGAAGTACTGATTAAACTTCTTTACTCAAGTAAAAGTAACAAAGTACAGGCTTGTAAATTTACTTAAAGTATAAAAGTAAAAGTAGAAACCACTTTTTTCATGCCGTTGCCTACATTTTAAATGGATGTCTGCCAATAGGACTAGATCTCCGTTGTGTTCATTTTCAATCATCTCGTCGTCCATGCTACTATGCTAACGCCACCGCCACCAAGCTGCAATGATTTGCCGCCAATGAATACCGCCGAATCTGTCGATTCATCTTGTAGTGGTGCGTCAAATGCAACGTAGATTCCCATCCAATTAGACTGAATTTGGTATTGATGACGTGAAAAATAATTACGGTAACTCCATTGAAATGATTCAAAACTAAAGTAACGAGACAATTTTTTTAAATGTAAGGAGTAGAAAGTACAGATATTTGTGTAAAAATGTAAGGAGTAGAAGTAAAAAGTCGCCATAAAAATAAGTAGTAAAGTAAAAATATCAGAAAAATCTACTTGAGTACAGTAACGAAGTATTTGTACTTTGTTATTTCCCATCTCTGGTTATGCTTAAGGATATTAAAACACATTTTAAAATATAAAAAAGAAATCTTAGATAAAAGCAGTGTGACTGCAGAAAGCTGGAGAAGCTGCAGAGAAGCCGTTGTTTTTAAGTAAATGAAAGCAGAAAATGTTGAAAAAAAACTTTTTGCATGATTGCAGTTCAATTTCCTGATTTCCTGCAGCTACATTATAAGGTAGCAACTGAAAATAGAAGGCCTAATGTTATTTTTGTGCACCTAGAAAAGAGAAAACATGGGTTATTTAATTAATTATCATAATATTTACCAATATTTGGTTTAAAAAAAACAAAAGGCTACATTCTTTAAAAAAAAAGATATAAACCTTAGTTTATTTTTGCTTAGTTTATTTTTGCTTGCTTTTCTGAATGTTGTTTAAGCATACTGAAAGGTTCTAGAAAAGCTACACTAGAAAAACTATCCAGAAATAAGTAAAGATTTCCTAAATAAAGTGTATTTACCCTTAATTTGAGTAGGTAAATGAGATGATTTGCCAACGTAATGAGTATTTTTCATCTTAAAATAAGATATTTAGATAAAATGCACTTGAAATAAGACAATGCAATTCTTATTTTAAATGTAAATTGTCTTGTTCTTATGGCAAAATGTCTCTTACCTTCTCAATTTAAGAACAAATGTACCTATTTTAAGAAAAAATGACTTATCTAGATTTAGATTTTTTTCCAGTGTAGAGGAAAATTTCCAGAATTTTCCAACTTCAGATCTTAATGCTAGTTTTTATGTTAGCCTTCTTAACCATGTTGTTTCTCTAACAAAGTTAACTTAGTATACAAATGTTTTATCTACCATATTACCCTGTGGCACAAAATGAAAAAAGGATTTAAAAAAAAAACATTTTTTCTGATCAAATTCAAAACTCAAATGAGTTCTGAAATTGACCAAAGATTAGCAGAGTATTATAGAGGAGCTAGCTGAAATAGCCACACTACGCTAAAGTTAAAAAGTGCCCTTTAGAACGTCGTCTTTTACATTAAATTGGTCATAATCTTGTCATATCACTCAAAAAAATAAGTAGAATTTAAAACTTGAAACTATCACATAAAGCACTTCTAGTTATGCTATAAGAGATGAAGCTAACCTATAAAATGTCACATAATTTGTCAATATATGACAACTTTTCTCCCATTAAGATAAAGATTTTAAGTTATTTTTCATTAAATCAGAAAAAAAACTCATTTTAAAACAAACGTTTTATTCTTGGTAGCGGAATGTGCCTTTACAGGCAGTAATTTTAAACGTCCGAGTCATGCTTTCTTCTGGGTGAACCCTGTTTCCCAAGCTTTGACACTTTTTTGAATTGTGAAGAGGCCCAGCGCTGTGACATGAATGGCAATTAGTTTTGTTCAAGTGGTTAAAAAGATCTGCTTGATGTTATTTACTCTCGCTCTCACTGACTGAAAAGGGGAGCTGTGTGGCGACATGGGCAGAATCGGAGACAGTTGAGGGTAAAAAAATGCACATTGTAAGCAGAGTTCTGCAATTGCTATGGTGCTGAAAGACCCAACTTGTTGTCACATGATGGTCATAATGGGATAGAAGGGCGGCAGGAAGATTAGCTGGTAAACTTAAGCAGAAGTTTTCAGCGAATGCATTTACTAATGTGCATTGCTTTTTTCTTCATTTTAAATGTTTTATTTTACCATTTCTTTTCATACCTATCATAATGTTATAGCTCTAAAGCAAATAGCCGAAAACTCTAATTCTGAGTCTAAGCAGCTACTGTGGCTTTATGTCCTTTCAGATCTCTTGACAGTCTCTGCTATTTTTGTACAGCACCGTATTTAGTTCAGTCATTCTCTATATTTATTTAAATGTTGTCGTTTTATGTGACAGCATGAGAGTTAGAAAGGATTCTTTGCATTTGCAAACCCAACAAAGATTCCTCAGATGTCCTGTCTCCGCTGCAGGGGTTGGCTTTGACAGAGATGCTAGTGTGCGCTGCTCACTCGTTCACTCCCAGTCTTTGCTTCAGAGGAGACGGAAGCTGAGGAGACGGAGGACAGTCGCCGGTGTTCCCAGACAGGTGCAGGATTTTGGTAAGTATCTTATTTAACTCTAGCGCTATAACTCTAATACATGTCAAGTTGTGTTATTTGAGGCGTCTAGCATCTTTCTTACCCCATGGACCCTATATTTTCATTTTACAACTAGGACCTTCATATATTTTATATTTTTTGGTGATTTTTAGCTCAGTTGTGTGAATTTAAAGCCTATGTTAAGTTTTTATGTTTTACAGATCTTTACAAAAATGCACAAATATCTTAAAATATGGATGTTTTTTTTGTTGTTTTTTGTTTTTTATTCAGTCCTACTAAGTAAAAAGTTCTCAGATACTTATTTGGTTGAAATTTCTGGAATGGCTGGAAATTTTTACCAGCTTTGTCCTCCTGAAAGCTTGAGTTTCTGGTTCTACAGCTTCTATTAGGTTTTTCCACTATCCTCCCATTAACTCTCACCAGCTCCATCCAATCTAAAGATTTCATCCCCACATCATAATTCTGTCACCACCATGTTTTGCTGGGGGGATGCTCTTTTCTATAGACAGGACCTGTAACTGTCCTCTATTGCCCTGTTCTGCATTGCATTGCATAGAATAGAATAGAAAATCCCTTTATTGTCCCACAATGGGGAAATTCTGGTGTTTACAGCAGCAATTATAGAAAAAATTGTCACAAATATGGACCTAAGAAAAATGTATAGGAATAACATAAGTTAAAAGATGAACAATAAAATACTGTACTGTAAAGTGTTTTATCAATATAAAAACTTTTAACCTGTAGAATAGAAAACCAATATACAACTATGGACATTTTTCCAGTAACGGATATTTGAAAATAGCAGCAACACTGCAAAAAAATGGAAATCTAAATTATTTATTTTTGATTAAATTAATTGCATTTTTTATTAAATTGAGGAGATAAGTGACACACTTTGCCAATGGAACAAGACCATTTACATTTGTCTTATTTCAAGTGCATATTACCTAATTATCTTTTTTTTTTAGGCGTAAGAATACTAATTCCATTGGCAAATAATTTTATTTATCAGCTAAAATTAAGGGTAAATACACCTAATTTAAGAATTTTTAAGACTTAAATCTAGATGGTTTTTGCAGTGAACATCAGAGATGTGAAAATGACAGGTTTTGATCTGGTCAAATAATCATTATCTTAAGACACTTTACAAATTTTAACTCATTTTAACTACATTTGAATTTTGTCCAACTTATATAAAAAGGACAGTCAAATACAAACCGTGTATCCTCCCCCTTTACTTTACACTAATAATAAACTTTGTTGTCGTCTATCAAAAAAAAACCTTTTGGAATATATGGATGTTTTAAATCTAACTCTCTAATACAAGTACATGTACCTAACATAAAACTCAAGTCGTCTATGGCATTCTTTAACACACACCTTTTATTTTATATATTTATTTTAAGTTAAAAACGAATTAAAGATGTTCTGAAATGAGATAGATTGTTTCTGTAACTCTCTTACTTAAATTGTCCTCCTTTCCTCCCCAGACTCTGATGACTCCCCTGGCTCCAGGGAGCGGACAGTTATTGTTCACACCACTGCTGATATAACTCCTTCTACTGCACAGCTGTCCAGTCATCTGACCACCAGAGATTCAGGTTGCCAGACTGAAGACTTCCTTTCCTCGGGTGCGCCGTCTCGAAGGAGGATCAGGGTCCAAAGAGGTCAGGGAGCATCACTCCTGCTGTCCTACTCAGCAGGCAACATCTCCTGCCTGCCTGACAGCCCTGAAGCCATGTTTTCTGGCTCCGTGGGAGACCGACTGCGGTCGCGGAGTCTGCCCCGAGAAAGCAGCAGGATGAGGATGATGATGATGGACAATGAGCATAATGACAGCGATGAGGAAGAGGAGCTGGCCCCCTTTAACTCCGAGGCGTTCCTTCCTGGACGCGGTGAGTTGGTTCTAAAGGAGGAGGAAGAGGGCACGGATGACCAGGCTGTGTCCCAGCGTCAGCTGGGGGGATTGAAGTACACGCAGCTGTCGGACAGTCCGGAGTGCAGCTGGATGGAGCGCGCCAGAGCTCAGCTGCCCAGGAAAGCTGACATGGGCAGCTGTGAGATCTCATCCAGCTCGGACACCTTCAGCAGCCCTGTTCACTGCGTCTCAGCTGCAGGCGTTCTGGGAAGCCAGATGGACCATAAGGACGACCACCAATCGTCCAGTGGGAACTGGAGCGGGAGCAGCTCCACCTGCCCCTCCCAGACCTCAGAAACAATCCCCCCTGCTGCCTCCCCTCCCCTGACTGGCTCCTCGCACTGTGACTCTGAATTGTCCCTTAATGCTGCCCCTCATGCTGCAGAAGACCAGACCAGCTTCATGCTGGACAGCTACCAGGGCCTCAGAACCCATCGAGCAGGCTCTTTCTCCTCAGCAGCTATGGATATATTAGAGGAGGTAGGAGTGAGTACACCAGTGGAAGAGGAGTGGGATTACCAGAGCGCAGAACCCTCTCGCTCTCAGGATTTTAGCCCTGAACCAGGCAGGGAGGCGGATAGCAGCCTGGGCTGCCCCAGCTTCACCAGCATGGCCACCTGCGAGAGCAGCTTCTCTGACAAACCTCCATCAGAGAAATTAGATACCGTCTCTTACTACTCTGTGGACACTGAGGGCTACTACACCTCCATGCACTTTGACTGCGGTCTAAAAGGCAGCAAAAGCTTCACCTACAGCTGTGGTCCCACCGGTTCAGACTGCGCTCTGTCTGATATAAGCGGTAACCTGACGCTGGGAAGACGCTGCCTCTCCTTAAGAAAAGCAAAGGTGAAGCCCTCCCCGCCAAAGAGGAGCTCCTCCTTGAGGAAAATATGCAGCGACGGAAACATCCCTGACAAGAGAGAACCAAAGAGTACATACAGGCAGCCGCTGTCTCTGTCCACCAAGGAGAGGAAAATCCAGCTGCCTCTGTCTGCATCACAAGGCCACATGGGAAACTCTTTGCTGGTGCGAGAGCCCCTCCAGGTCTGGGGGATGGAGGGCACATCCGATCTGACTGATTTAGGCCTTTTAAGCTCCAAAGATGCACGTTCATTTAAAGACAATGGAACTGTGCAGTCAGACTATGCAGATCTCTGGCTGCTGAATGATTTAAAGTCCAGTGACCCGTACCGATCGCTATCAAACTCCAGCACAGCCACAGGTACGACTGTAATCGAGTGCATAAAGTCCCAGGAAAGCTCAGAGTCTCAGACTTCCCGTTCTGGCTCCAGAGCCACCACCCCCTCACTTCCATCAGTAGAAGGTGATTACAAGTTGACTTCCCCAGAGAAGCTGGCTGGACTAGCGAGCCCCTCCAGTGGCTACTCCAGTCAGTCTGAAACGCCCACATCCTCCTTTCCCTCCACTTTCTTCCCTGGACCGCTGTCACCAGCCAATGTGAAGAGAAAGCCCAAAGTCCCAGAGAGGAAGTCCTCACTTTCGTCTCTTTCCTGCAAGGACGTCGCAACCTCAAAGAAAGAGCTAGAGCTGCCGATGACTCCTCCTTCTCACCTCGACTTGAGTAGCCTTCACTGTCCGAGCAACAAGGACCCAACTTACAGGAACCACTTACAGAACCATCACCGAATCAAACAAAAGGATGTGCTTACGACCAAACCCGGTACCTCGCCAAACTTAGAGCCCTGCCCTGCACCATCTCTGTCTATAACGCCCTCAGTGCTTCAAAAAGTTCAGCTTCGACCCGTCAGCAAGCAGCCTGAGGACCTGCAGAGTCCCTCTATGAACTTAGCCAGCAATAAATCTTTAGATCTCAAGAGTCCCTCACTGCACAATTCCCAACATGATGATATTTCTTCAAGTGAGTCAATGCATGTCTCAAATGACAAGCTCTCAGGGGAAGCAAGTGACGAGGGCAGAGAGGTAATCTCAGGAAGCGCGGCAGCTGTCGGACTGCAGTTAGAAGCATGTTTAGACCAGAAGGATTGCATCACCCCCAACACGCTAACTGTCCATGAAACAGAGCGGCGCTCCGACTCTCCATCAACATCTGTCTGCTCCGGAGAATCCATCCCACATGTAGAAGGTTCAGGCCAGCAGCAGCAGACCGACCCACCTGAAGCGGAAATATGCCCTTACCCTCCAGTGTTACACAGCTCCCCCAAATGGTCCAAGGGTCCCGATAAAGTGCCTTCTACTCCCAGTCCTCTGGAAACGTCCCAGGAGAGCTCCATCAGCACCGAAGGCAGCAACCAAGCGGAAAATGATTCAGCCGAAAGTGCCTCACAGGACAGTAAAGAGGAATCCACAGAGGAGGCGGAGGATTGTTTTATTATCAGTAAGTCTTTTATCATCAGTTACTACAGTTACTGTCATTAAATGTAATTATTTAACATATTCTTTATATAATAATTATATATGTAATAATGTGCGCTCAATAATATTTGATGCAATAATAGCAATTTTTTTGCCTTTAATTCCTTTACTATGCTTCATTATACTTTCCTATTTATACTCTGTGTAATTAGAAATGCTGCTTATTTAAAATATAAGTTATTTTCACCATATAAAGATCATTACACAAGTTGGTTCAAACTAAGGAATAGTTAACTGGGTTGAACATAACGTTGCTGACCATGCAGGACAAGATTCATGAGAAAAAATAAAACCATTGTCTTGTCCCAGTCGCTTCCATGACTCACAATCTTTGTTAATTAAGAAGCACTTGAGCTAAAGCATGTAAAGCATAATGAGAATCAGTGCCTGCAAAGGTCACTTGGGCCTCAGCTGCAGTTAATGCTGTTATGGATGCTCCACAAAGCTACATGTCAGCCGCTTAACCGGAAGCTCCATGACAGCAGAGGAACAAAAACAAAAAAAAAATCACTGTGCAACTTTATTGGATTAGAAAGAAGAAGCGTTTGGGCAAAATCAGGCTGAGAAGGGAAGAGATTGTTGCATCAGAGCAGTTTTGATGGTCAGAGTTGCACACTTTGGACACTTGACCTGAGAGTGAATTAAGTTATTCAAGTGAAACATTAAAAAGCAACAGAAAAGGTGGAGATTTCTTCTAACAACTGCTTTTACCACCAGAAATATTCTACCCCAGTTTATTTTTTTTCATACACCTATATATATATATATATATATATATAAGCTTGTGACATGAGACCAAAGCAACTCACATGAACTGTTAGAAATGTTTACATCATCAAGTAACAGTGACTAAATCGAGGGAATGTCTGATGACTCGTGTTCTTACTGATCCTTAAGTGACCCCACGCACAAAAAGAATCCAGTTACCTTCTACTTGAGCAGTTAAGATCATCCTAAACATGACATTTCTAGGGTAAAGCATGGAAATGGCTCCATGATGCTGTGGAGATGCTTTCTTCAGTGGAAACTTATTAGACATTTAATACAGGTAGAGATAAAAAGGCTTTTATATGTGAAAACATTTCTGATGTTGACCTTAAAGGTAATTTTTGATGTAGTGAACTAATGACCAGAGCATTAAAAGGCCTCAATGTTTCTTTACAGACTCCACAGCGAGTGATAACTCAGTGTCTTCACAACATGAGTCAAAGAAAGAGGATGATAGTGTGTTTCTGTCCCCCAGCAAGTCCCGCACCACCGAGGATCTGTTTGCTATGATTCACAGGTGAGGCTGAGGTTAGATCCTCTCTGATTGCTCAGTCTGTGTTTACGTAACGTTTCTAATGATCGGCATCATCTGTAGGTCCAAAAGGAAAGTGTTGGGGAGGAAGGACTCCACCGAGCTGGCTGGGAGGCCCCGCCTCTGCGCCTCGTCGGGGAACACGCCGCCCAGCAGCAGTGTCAGCTCCCCGGTCTCTGTGGCTTCGCCCTCCCCCGCTTTAACCCCACCCGCCTCACACAGAGTCTCGGGGCCAATCTACAGGAATTTAAAGAAGTCCAGCACCTCCAACGAGGAGTTTAAACTGCTGCTGCTGAAAAAGGGGAGCCGCTCAGACTCCAGTTACCGCATGTCAGCTGCTGAGATCCTGAAGAGCCCCATCACTCCGAAATCACCTGGAGATTTTCTGACCGAGTCTCCCAAACCGTCAGAAGAACCTCTCTCCCCCCTGCAGCAGCTCCTGCTAGAACACGATCAGCTGTCCAGCCCATACCCCAAAGCCAACGCTGAGAGCTTCTCACCAAGACCCTTCCTCACATCCGCCTCTTCCAGGCAGGGGCGCTCGAGAATCCCCCCGCCCGCCAGCAGCAGCCGTTACAGCGTGCGCAGCAGGCTGTACTCATCGCCCATGCAGGCCATATCTGAGGGTGAGACGGAGAACTCTGATGGAAGCCCTCACGATGACGGCTCCACGTAGGAGGCGGAGCTTAGGAAGAAGAAACGGACACGTTTACATTGAGGACTAATGGACTATAATGAAATCTAATATATAACTGTACCAAATATGCAGAAGAATAGGTTGGGCCATTTTTATAAAAACTTAATCAGATTTCTAGCAATTTTTGGGTCAGTTTTTAAATACTTTCCAGTTTACAATTCTGTCCACAAACTGTACCTGTTTTATACAAAATAGAATCCCTATTACTATGAAATGCATTTATTTAAAAAAGGTATCCCATCTGAACTCAAAATATCCATTCTAAAATATCCAAACTAATTCTTTAGAGCAGAGATGCACCAATTCCCAGTTTTTGCATGTTGATAATGATTTTGTTTGACTGCAATTTCCTATTTAAAAGCTTCAAGTTTGAAGAAAGTTAGCATGCTTCGCACAGCTAGCATCAATAACACCTCTATCCATCTAGAGCAGAGGTGGATAATCCAGGATCAGATAGTAAAAAGCCTGTACAGAGATTAAACTCCAACTATTTGCATTTCCAGGTCCACAGCACAGACTGGTCACCTGGTTAAGTGAACAGGATGAAGGAAAACAAGGCAGAGTTTTTACTTTCTAGAGATTTTGCCACATTTTAAAATCTGGAAAGTTCTGCTATTGACCAGCGAGAATAGAAAAAAAAAGAAAATTAAAAACAATCCACTGGACATAGTTTCCAAGTTTGAAGACGTTTCGCTTCCCATCCAAGAAGCTTTTTCAACTCAAAACGTCAGGAACTGCGTTGAGTTCAAGGTTTTATACAGTAGCCCAAAGTCATCCTAGCTCTTGAACCAGCGAGAAGTTACAGAGCTTGGATGATTTTCTTTCTAATGGCATCAACCTCCTGGCCTGGGTGCCATTCCGACCTTAGTCCCGCCCACAACGTTTGAGGTCGGGAAGTTCGGTCTGGCATTGCTCAACAGTAGCGCTAGTATGCTAGCACAATATCTGGCGGGCCAATCAAATTGTCAGGGCGGGCTTTATACGATGATGGACAGATGATCAACAGTAACGTAATCAACCACGTGACCAAAGCGCGCTTGGGTGACAACAACAATGGCTGCCGCTGGAGAGTTGGGGTGAGTAGATTCTGCTATTAGGTCTGTTCTAGAAGATATCGACAGCAAATTAATTTTAAAAGAGGAACAGAGAAACGCGATCAAGGCTCATCTTCTTATTCTAGGCGTGAAGCTGCACGCTTTGATTTTTGTTGACAACAACTATGAGTCGCTTAACATACGTCACGCACTCCGTTGCTCTTATTGGTTGTAGGTCTATCCAATTGAGTGCAGAGGCATTTTTTTTCCTGGTTCGTTCGAAACACGCCCCATAATCACAGCTCTATGGAGCAGCATCAGACTCATATTCTGACTAGAATTGAGTCGGACTACGTCAGGCTATCAACCTCCTAGTTACAGATCAAAGCCAATCGTAGATAAGCTGAAAACTGTCTCGGTGCATCTCTAGTTTTAAAGCAATTGTTTGTTTTTTGGGGTTAGTTGTAGCCATGTAAACCCGACCTGTCAGACTGCCTTACTTTAAGACAGCACATCCCCTTCTTCATATAAAAAATATGCATAATATCTAACCTTCATTTTATTTCCTACAGGTGGAGATTGTTTATGTATTCTGTGAATACCTATGCAAACAAGACACACAACTTGTATATTTCCTTAAGCCACTTGTGACAGTAGTGTTACTCTTCCCTGCCCATCAGGACATCACAACCTGCTTCACAGAACTTATCTTCCCATCTTTCCGTTCATATTGCTAGTAACAGTAGTCAGAATACCTTATTTCAACTTCCTAAAACTAGTAATACTTAAAATGAAAAGGCAGCTGCTTGTTACGACATTTTAGTCATGAAATGATAGTTACCAGTGATCCAAACACAATATGTGGAGACCAGAAAGATGCAGGTGATATCACAGGACATGAAAAAGTGCTCAAAAAGCTGGAGGCGTCTGAATCGCAGTGCAGGGAGATACAATGAGAAGGTCATTTGTTTTAAAAACGGCGGCCGTTTGTGGCGGATGATGTGTGGCATGTTTTTGAATAGTCGAAAGAGGCGAGTGGAAAGTGCTCAGTAGGATCAAATAAGCCTTACTTGACTCGACGGGAAACAATAAGTGACGAAAAGTTTCCCTGGTGACAATTTTTCTGTTTTCTAAGTGGAGGATGTATAAAGAACGATCTGAAGCAGTTTAAGGTTTGCTGCTTCGCACCTCACCGCCCCATGAAATAATTCACCGCTATTTTCTATAATAAAAACTGAAATATATATTTTTATACTAGACGGATGGCCCACTGATCTGTTTACTTTTTTAATACATTCTGACAAATTAAAAAGTGACATTTTAACACAATTTTAAAAGCAAATTTTATCTAGATATCTATTTCTTTCTCAGCAATACGTTTCAGTCTTTTCTACATGCTGGTTGCGGAAGCAAGGCGAAAAGTGACTTCCAAGTATTGAGATCAAATATAAACAATACATGATTCAAATAGCTATAAGCTATAGCAGGTATGCAAAGCTGACATAATGAGCGTCGGTGTAGGTAGATTTTGGCCTTAATGACACTCCGTACTTTTCACATAACAGGGAACACAGTGAGATAAGCCTCTCAATTTTCATTCCAGCATTTTTCCCTTTTTTTTGCACTGATGATGAAATGTTTGTGAGGTTTCATTTGTCCCTAGCTGTACGCTTTACCTGAATATATTTATAGACCCTTCCACTCAGCGGGTAAGCTCTTCCTTGATCATTTTCTCACACTTAACACAATGTAAGAGTGGAGTAGTATAGCTGCTTCTGCCAAAGGCTGAAGGACATGTGCAGGACCTGTTTTGAGGCATTGGACTGTTTTATTCCTCTCTTGTTACTTGACTGAAACACAGAGTAGTACTAAAGCAGGGTCACAGCTTATGGTACTAAATGCATTAAAAATTGGACATCAGTTAAACCTACATAAACAGTACTGTATGTGTGTTTGGGAGAAGGGGATTCCTCTCTATTTTGTGTACAAACCTGTAAATACATGAACTGTTCTTAAAAATCACAAAGGTTATCTATTTGTCTCTAATGTAAAAAAAAATGATGTTTTCAAAGTTTACATTGATTTCAGACCTTTGTATATTTTCGAGTTGTGGATCACTTTGTCTTGTATTTATTTTTTAGTAAGCCTTGTGGGAATCCCATAGAAAATCTTATCTTCTGCTAAAGCACAACAAGCTGCTTTTCAAAATGTGTATGAACAGATAAATAAATGTGACTGCTTTCAAAGGGTGTGATCAAGGGTGTAACTTTGTGATGAAAATTAGTCGGGACACTCGACACGAACGCTTTCATTAGGTTTTTGTATTTTCCAAAAATGAGCTCGAACATACACTCACCGGCCACTTTATTAGGTACCCCATGCTAGTAACGGGTTGGACCC